>NW_015091009.1:1011249-1102592 GCF_001431845.1 Calidris pugnax | reverse complement strand
TTTTTTTTTTTTTTTTTTTTTTGTGCCATGGAAACAAGCTGTATTTGCCTGTGTGATAAACGATAATGTTCTGTACCAAAATGTATTTGGATGTGTATTCAAGGATAGGCTATTCAAGTCTGGGGTATTTGCTTGTGTAAATTTTGCTGTAAATTTTGGTGTTTAGATGTTGATATTTCAAGATGATTATGTGGCTCATTTCTGCACTGCAAAATTGAATGTGGCTCACTGTCCGAGCAGTTTAGGCTTACTCATGTGCTTAGAATACAAAGAGCGTTCTCATCTGACCTATTTTAAATATATATATCTTACATTATATTGAGCTGTATCACCCTCTTAAGGTGGCTATTTTTGCCCCACTTACTATAAAAGAACGTGGTTTTCTCTTCTGGAAAAAAATAAAAGTGTCTCCCTAACATCCATTTTTGTTTAATTTTAAATTTTTTCTTAGCAGTCATTCTCGGTAAAACTTCCTCAACTAACTTCAGATAACATATAGGCCCAGTTCTGAGATAGCTGTCTAGGGTGTTTTTATAATCAGCAGGCAGAAATGAGAACTTGGAGGGTCCAATTATTCCCCCCAAAGTGGGCCAGATGAACTGTGCCTCAGAAGTGCCTGCACAGCAACTCAACAGCGCCCACGGTTCTGACTTCAGCACCCAGGCTTTGACATGACAGACCTGGTCCACTGTGTCTCATCTGTAGGTTGATTGTTCTTTCTATGTGAAACATTTGGGGAAAAAAAAAAAAAAAAAAAAAAAAAAGAGGTGTAGGTTTTGATTTTATGACAGTATTTTAAAGTATACCTGCAGGGTACTTTGGTGAATTTTTACAATGTCCTCTGGATCATCATTATCTTTACGTAACCTAGTTTAAGAAGTCTGGATTATGTTCATGTCCTTTGCTAAATGAGAGGTTACAGTCAGGCAGAAAAGAAGAATATAGAATATCCTATGTGTCTCCTTTATACGTATTCTATATATTGAGAGAATACATAGAACACATGGAATTGTGAAGAAGCAAAAATAAGTGTAAAAACCATTGAGGACAAGACCCAACTCAAATATGTAGCACATGAGAATTAGGAAGCCCCAGTGTTTGCCTCCATCCCCATCCCTCAAGGAGCATCCCACCCTTCCTGCATGCACCCACAGGGAAATACACCCCCTTTAAGGGGCTGATTCTCTTGTGAGAGCCAGGTGCTGATGGGACCCTGCTGCATGGGGGTGTGCAGGGCAGGCCAAGAGAGGGGCTAGCCACTCTGCACATTTGTGCTAGGATTTGGCTCTGGGCATCAGGGAGTAGCAAGTAGGGAGTTGGGAAGGGTGACAGGCACCCTTTCTAGCACTAAAAAGAAAAGAGCCTGGTGAGTCATAAGAAAAAAGCACACACACCACAAAAAAAAAAAAAAGAAAAAAAAAAAGGGTTTACAGGATTTGAAAAAAGTATGAAAAGCTATGAACAAAAAATAAATAAAATAAACAGGCAGGACAGGCAGGGAGCCATCACAAGGGAAGAAGAGAAAGACTCCTGTGTGTACTCATAGGTGCAGATACACACGCACAAACCCACCGGAGTTAAGAGCTGGAGGAGCTGATTAGAGTGGTGTCTTATGCCCGAGTCCTGTTTTTGAACATTTGAAGTATCACTGCTTTCTGCCTCTGCAAACTTTCTGAGTTTGCCGGAGAACTTTTCTGACAGGAGCTTGTCCAAAAAGGATTTCTCATTAGACCCCTTTAATTTGCCATAGCTCAGAGATGGGACACGCTGTGACTGATGCCCTAAATGGGGTATTAAAAAAATATTAAGGAAATTCAGAAATAAAATTTATGGGAGATTTGTCCCTGTAATGTAACCAAACTATTACATTTCTTCGTGAAACTTCTGAAGCACATAATTTTCAGCAGCGAAATTGAGGGACTGCCAAGTGCATGAGAAATACAGGTGACAGGGAGATTAAAGTAAGTGGCGGCCCGCAGGATGACAGCTGCTGGAGAGATATCTCCACCACCTGTGGAACCTGCTCCCCAACTGACAAGCATTAACGCTCGTTCCTAATACTTAGTAATCTCTAAGCTACATGTGCAGTTAAAAACTGACACAGCTGAAAATTTGTCTCGGTTGCACCTGAGCAATGCCCACATCACAGGATATGATACCAAAACATCCTCCATTTACACAGGGATAATGCAATATAATGTCTTAAACAAACATTGCGAGGTGAACATGGAGGAGAGAGCTATAGAGGGATGTATGTGACTTATTCCTCATGTCATGAAGCCTTCACCGTGTCTTGTTGATCCAGCTGTTTTTGCACTGTCCATTCAACTTTACCTTTGTCCTTTAAAATTTACAGAGAAATACCCATCAAATCCAGCAACAAATTAGGAGATTAGAGAGCCCCTTATCTACTCATAGGATCTGTTTTCAAATAATCTGCCCTAGCTCTTCATCATCTAAGTTTATTCAGACCCCTAAAAGGGCTCATAAATACAGGTCTTTCTGATAAATTTTCCCATCTTGCTTACAGTGTTGTTTCTCTAAGAGTATTGTGCTTTTCTTTCACCCTGGGGACTCCTGTGAGATCAAAAGGTGGAGAGTCCCCTCTGCAATCCAGTCCAGCAGATTGTGGGACTCATTGCAACCACACACGGAAATCCGTTTGCTTAGGATGGGACCTAATGTGTGCCTACAGCTCAGAGGATGGAAAATCAGTGGCCAAAATGTTAAGTCCCTCCATCTGCTGGAGGAGAAAGGCAGGTACCTTTGAAGGCTGAGGGAGGAAGGGCCCTCTCTTTATCCATCCACAGCTCTGACCCATGGTCTGAACTCATCCACTTGGTCCTGCCTCCAGTTAGCAGAGGGAAGCAGGCATGCCTGAAGGGATTTGTTTCCTCCTAAGCCAGCTGGCATGAAGCACCCATGGAGTCTCATTTCCAGGCACCTGGACATCCACAGGTTATACACCTGCACGCAGATCACACCAGGGAATCATAGAATGGTTTGGATTAGAAGGGACCTTCAAAGTTGATCTGATCTAACATCTTTCATTAGACCAGGTTGCTCAAAGCTCCATACAACCTCACCTTGAACACTTCCAGGGATGGGGCACCCACAGATTCTCGGGGCAACATGTTCCAGCCTATTATACACACAGGGAAGCTAAGCTGGAGGTGACTACATCATCCCCAAAACACACTGAAAAGCCCAGACCTTGGGCTCAGTCTGGTGAGACCAAGGGCATTTCAGCCTGAGTAACTCTGGCAAACAGGCATAGCTCATAGTCCATGCAGGGGGAGAGGGTCTGCAGTGTCACCCTGCCATTGCCAGATGCTGTGACAGCCACCAGCCAGCTGCCTACCACTTCTTCATCTCTCTCTTCCCCCTAAAATTTATGGACCAAGAACCTCCTTTTTCCCTGGAACCCCTTATTTTCATATTTACCTTGATTCACTTGCATACTCGTGTGATCCCTTTTACTTCTATTTTAAGATGAAGATTTACTTATTATTCAGCTTTCATTTCTGAGGCAGTGGTCATTTGTCACAAAGTATGTATCTCTATAAATATTACCACATGGTTGTCACCCTCACTTGTCTGGTGGAAGGTTTTCTGACACAGACTAATGACACTAGGGCTGACTAGGGCCACCACTGCCAGCTCTTGCCTCACCAGTGAGACAGCATATTTGACTATAACTACTGACTCCATGGCAAGGTCAATGGAAAAAGGACCAGAGCAGTGATGAATACTGATCCAGGGCAGCTTATGCCAACATCTTCTTTCATCCTTTTAAACAGCTTCACCAGGACTTGTTCCTCCCACATGCTTTGCAATCACCAGTGGCACTGGTTATCAGATGTGCTTCTCAGGCCTGTGAAAAGTACTATGCCAAAAGCAATTCTTGGAGAAGAGAGTTTATTTACCTTATTCTAGGCAGAGAAATGTTTTCTTAAATCTGGCTGCAGCTGTCATAGGATAATTAATGTACATATCTTCTACCCGTGACTACTATTTGAATAAGCACCTGCGTCTGCCCCTAAAATTGCACGTCAGTTACATAGATTTGTCACCAAGAGATAAATGAATCCTATCTTCAAATTCATGATTCATGCGCTACCCTGGAAAACCAAATGCTAAGTTTAATTAGCTCCTGGACTAATTGCTTAATTAAAAAAAAAAAAAATCCTCTAAAACATTCCTAGCCAAGCATTTGGGAGACTAATGCTCATCTGAAAGGTACTAATGAGCCACCAGCAGAAGATAAGTCAACAGCAGATCAGTCAACGCAGCCTCCCTCCAGCACAACACTGGGGTACCACGGCCAGCCTTACTTACACTGGCTGCATCAGAGATATCAGGTGGTTAGTTCTTCTTTCGGTAAGAATCTGAACTTGGGAGCTGACCAAAAGGGTCACAATAAAAGTTTTAGGACAAACTGATACTGGGTTCACTGGTATGGACTCAAACACTGGGGTAAGAATGAGAGAGCAGCTTGATACTGCCCAAAACAAGAAGGTCTGTGGTCTAAAAGGCTACAACTACACTGATGGAAGACAGCTCATAAAGGGGACTTCAGCTGAAGGTGCAATCCTTGTCTGAAAGATGGGGAATATCCTCAAGAAATCACCAAAATAATTAAGAAGCAAACAATAAAATATCCCCAGCTCCAGCTCCTTCTGCCAGTCTGCTCCTCACTGTCGTTCTCACCATCTTCCTCTGCTCTTGCTTCTCACATGACAAATACTTTTACCATTTATTTAGCACAAATACTGGAGAATTGGAGCATAACAGCATGAGCAGGAACAGCACTATTTTTCTGGTCAGTAATTCAGTTCCTTGGATAGTCAGGATAAACTACATGGCCTTGAAGAGTATTCATCCACTTGGGAATTGGATTACAGCCTCATAAAACAGCACAGCGCTCCTATTATCACCTAAATAAAGCTGCCATCATTCTGGAACAAATAGGTGGAAGCAGTCAGTCACCAAGTATCCAGACTTGAAGCGAAGAATAATAAACTGACATACAGTTCTTAAGAAATTCTTCACAAGGAGGCAGATTTAATGCCCTGAAAGCCAGGCTTTTATACACACAAAAACATACACTCATCTTTTTTTATCACTGTCTTATCTAAAGCACTGAGGGCTCTGTAAAGACGGGATGGAGGTGCGACGCTTTCTGAATACCTGATGATGACAAGGTACCCACTGTACTATCCTCTCTCGCAAGAGGATGCCTGAGAAGTTTCTCAGCATTTATAAGCTTAGAAAAGGACCTGGTTTTGTTGCAGCTGCCCAAGATTGTACCTGGCTCAATAGAAAATCCTGGCTGATTAAAAACATCTGCAGCTTGTGGTGGAAAAACAAGCCGGTGAAAGATAAATTCTTCCACAGCATCAGCTGGACCCTGTTCTGATTCCGCTGGTGAGCCACTGAAGAAGCCAGTTTAACTTCTTTACATATCTATAAAAGGGGATAGGCTCATCTTTGCAAAAATCTTTGTGCAAGTCCCTATAGACAGGGATTTGTAAGTGTGATGTGCTGTCACTGCTTCTTCTCCTCTGGGTATGGGGATGGAACCCTTCACCCCATAGCAGTCAGGGCAGGGGGGGATGGGATGAACAGATCACGCATTTGCAAAATAAGGATTCACAACCCATTTAAAAGGGCTTTTAAATAAACGACAAGCTCCTTTTGTTTTCTAGAAATGCTCACACAGCTGTCTCACAAGGATCATCAGGTAAGACCTACCTTCAGGACCACATCACTGTGGAAAAGTAGTATCATTTAAGGCCTAACATCTCTGCTCACAAGCTCCTGTCTCCAGCACCTAAGAGTTTAGGAAGAGGCAGGCTTCCCTCACAAGGACCAGCTTGGCCCATGCACAGGCACCAGGAGTGCACATATCTGCTCCTACCTCTCCTCTGTCCTCTCCATGCCCTTTGTTTCTGTTGCTTGCCTTGTGTCAGTGAGTGACAGACCCCCTGTGAGACACGTTCCCTCACCTAATTGCAGAAAAACACCTCAGAAAAAAACTCAATCTGTGTAGTTTTCTGCCATTGGAGTCAATTGAAGCAGCTCACCCAGGAGTTTGAATAAAAAACAAGCCTGCAAAAGCTGGTAGGGAATATAGAAAGAGGACTGAAGACACCCAGGACATCAGGGAAAGGGCTAAAGTCTCCCCCCATCAGCATCAAAAAGCAATGAGGAACCACGAAATTGGCCCATCTGCTTGCAGAGAGGCATGTGAGCGAGCTCAACCAGTCCCCAGGCAACGAGGGTGGGGATTTCTGTTGTACACAAGAAGGTGGTGTCACTCCTGCAAGCAGCATCCTTGGGATCCGTACCAGACAGCGGTGTCCACTTCAGGTGTCCCACATGTCAAATGGATGTTAAACACAAGTTTCAAAACACAGGGAGCAAACTGACTGAGAAAGCCCTGATGTTCAACCTATTCAGCTTAACAAAGAAGGGGCTGTGTTGGGTTAGTCCCATTTTAGGTGTAGCTTCATGACAAAATCACTGCCGATAGAAAATTCTTTAATCCAACAAACAAATGCATAGCAAGCACAGCCTCTGGGCAGGAAACAGAAACTAAATTGATTGAAATTCAAAATGAGGTGCGCAGACACGGTCAATTCCCCAGTACTCAAGGTGTTTAAATCAAAGCTGGATGCCTTTTTAAAGGCCATGTCACAGCTCAACAAGAAGTCACAGACTTGATGCAGAAATCTCTTGATACAGTTTTATGGTGTGTCATACGCAGCCCCCTCTTGACTTTAAAATTGCTGGAGGACCAAAACCAACAACCAAAGGTGAGTCTTCCTGTTGCTCTGGTGCCTCCCCTGCAGTGTGCACTGAGCTCCTATGAGACAAGCTGTGCTTGCACCAGTGTGTGCCCAGCTCTGCTCCCCAGCAGGCATTATGTACTCTTTGAACTGGTAAATCTAAGGAGCTGGTGCTGGTGCACGCTGGTGCCGCTGCTGTGATGGGTAACTCAAACAGAGCCAGGGCCAGACCTGGTTGCCCTGGTCTCAGCAGGCATCATGTGCCCCCATAGCAGCACTCTGCTTCTCCCTCTTTCCAACAGTCTTGGCTCTTATTGGTTTTGCTGCCCTCACTTAGGGCTTTTTTCATGTTCAGCTATGGAAGAAAGCACCGCTCAGAGTCTGAACGGCTGAGGTTTGCCCCGTGAGGCACACACCACTCGCCCATATGCAATGTGCAGCTGGGATTCTGTGTGTGTATGTCTGTGTGTGAGACGTGGGGGGTGAAAAAGAGCAGTAAGGAAAAGGCCAGTGCTACCAAATCAGGAGGGATAGGAGATGGGAAGCGTGCCACTCAGCCCTTCTTCCAGGATACATGCCATGAGCATCACCAGCAGGAGCAAGCTGCTTCTCTCTTTCCCAGCATATGCAAACACTTCCCATGCTCCAGCCAAGGTGGGCACTTTGGGGCTTCACAGTCCTCTTGAGTCTCTCCAGTTGGCACTTGTCAGGTTTGAATTTATTCTTTTCAATATTGATGTAATATTTGAGGTATTTGAGCAAGCAGAGATGGTTGGCAAGGTGCTATGTGTTTTAAGGTTCAAGTGACATCCTGGTACAAGGTACTGACCAACAGTCCCCAGTTGCCAAAGGGGACATGGGAGAGATGGAGCAGCCTTGAAGAGTGGGTGTGAGACCCTGATAGGGAGCCCCATTCCACACCCGCTCCCTCCTCCCTGCAGCAAACGAGGGGCAGCAGCAGGCACCCCCCCAGTCAAGAGGCCTCCCCATTCCTTCTAACAAAGCACAAGTCGATTGTTTTTTTATTTTCAGACCTCTAGTCACACTTTTCCATACTTATCCCCATACTATTTTAAGATGCAAAGATCTCAGCTTACCCTTGCAGCTTTAACAGCCATAACAAGCTCCGGTAGCATGATGCCCTTTTAAAACCATGTTTGCTCCTGCTGCCTGACAGATGAGGCTGTGGCAGCACTGTGGGATATTATGACATCCAGTGATCACTCAAGTAAATCACCACTTCTTTTCAAGATCCCTTTCCACAGTTTGAGTCCCCTAAAATGTGCAGGGGTGACCACGTCTTCCTTTGTGCTGGAGCAAGGCAAGGGCCTGGTCAGCTCTCAGTGCTAATGCCATACACCAAGCAAGCAAACTTCAGATCATTCCAAAAACTATCTGTTCATAAACAAGGGAGACCTTATCACTCTCTACATCTCCCTGAAAGGAGGCTGTAGAGAGCTGGGGGTTGATCTCTTCTCCCAAGTCACAGGCAACGGGACTAGAGGAAATGGCCTCAAGTTGCGCCAGGGGAGGTCCAGATCGGATATTGGGAAAAATTTTTACACTGAAAGGGTTATCAGACATTGGAATGGGCTGCCCAGGGAGGTGGTTGAGGCACCACCCCTGGAGGTGTTCAAAAGACAAGTTGACATGGTGCTGGGGGACATGATCTAGTGATGGGTTTTTTGTTAGAATTAGGTTGATGGTTGGACTAGATGATCTTGAGGGTCCCTTCCAACCTAGATGATTCTATGATTCTATAAGTTTAGCCAGCAAGACAGTAACTTGTTAAGGTGAACGGATATCTGCTAATCATACCTTGGGAGATGGGGGTGCCATCCAAAAGCACAAATGGAATTAGGCTGGTTTGCCCCATTGTCATGGTTTCAGTTGGGGTAGAGTTAGCTTTCTTGCTAGCAGCTGGCATAGTGCTATGTTTTGGATTTGGGATGGGAAATAGTGTTGATAGTACACTGGCATTTTCAGTTGTTGCTAAGCAGTCAAGGCTTTTTCTGCTCCTCACACTGCCCCACCAGCAAGTAGACTAGGAGGGTACAAGAAGCTGAGAGGAGACACAGCCAGGGCAGCTGACCCCAGCTGGTCAAAGGGGTATTCCATGCCATATGACGCCGTGCTTGGTATATAAAGCTGAGGGAAGAAGAAGGAAGGGGGAGGACGTTCTGAGTGATGGCATTTGTCTTCCCAAGTAACCATTACGTGTGATGGAACCCTGATCTCCTGGAGATGGCTGAACATCTGCCTGCTGGTGGGAAGCAATGAATGAATTCCTTGTTTTGCTTTGTGTGCGCGGCTTTTGCTTTACCTATTAAACTGTTTTCATCTCAACCCGTGAGTTTTCTCACTTGTACTCTTCCGATTGTCTCCCCCATCCTAACTGGGGGGGAGAGTGAGAGGCTGTGTGTCCCTAGCTGCTAGCTGGGGTTAAACCACAACACCCATGAATACACGCATTTTGCAAGGTTTTGTCTCCAGCAGAAGCACAGAGACACAGGGAGCAGGATGCTGATAGGGTTTAGCAGCATCAGCGAGTGGGACCCAATGCAGGTCCTTGCTGGAGCAACTGGAGTGACAGGCTTCCTCGACTTCCATGGCTAATTCTGAGGGAGGCACCGGTGTTTCAATAAATAAATACTAAATAAACACTAAATAAATGTAAGAAGTGCAATTAAATAGCAAACTTAGGAGCAATGATATCAGGATAGATTTAGTTTTTCCCAAGGACAGACAGTGATAGAATTATTACTCACTGTTTCGCAGATGAACCGTTTTTTCAGACTCTGTGAGATGGTGGTTGCTTTCTTGAGTGTTGAATTCGCTCCACTCCCACTCATGTCAGCAGCTTGGCTCACAGCTGATTTTAAGTCTTTCAGCCCAAATTGCCTTTTTCTCCCCTCTTGAGTGCTCTCGACAGGGAGCCTTCCTGAAAAGCACAAGCAAGAACTAGATTGCTCAGGTTTACAATAAATTGGGAGAAAATGGAGTAGGAGAAACAAGGCAGCTGCTCCCCATTGAACATCACAGTAAGGACCTGCCTGCTGGGGAGACCTGACTTCCTCAGCTCCTTGAGGATGATAGGGATTTCAAAAGCCTCTTCCTGGAACTGAAATAATAATTCTGCAGTCATCAGCTTTAGTGTATGGTCTTCGGTGTTTCTTAAAAGACGGATACTGAAGAACAACATAGTTTTGCAACGAACTGAAAAAATACATAAAGGTAAAACTTTTGTTTAAACAGAAGTCCTTAATTGTGTCACAAAGCTACTATTCCTCTGTGCTACAAGGACAGTGCTATGAAGTTACCATGTCTGTAAATTCATGTATCATGTGTCCATATGGCACATCACTGAGCCCAAACTATTGCTTCTCTTTAATCTCACTGCTGTCTGTGTGATTAACCCTCCACCTCCATGTTGTGAAACTGCCTCCCATCCACAAGCAAAAGCAATGATTTGGAGCAATAGTGAAACTTAGGTGGAGAGGATGGGTGGCTATTGGGAATGTAGCCCAATGTTGGAGCTAGCACACCTCACACACAGGCCTGGAGGGAAAGATGTGGTGCCCTAAGCATCTCCATTTCCAGTGGAGCAAGAATTGGGTTGCTGTGAAGGCATCCAGAGGTTGATCCAGTCCAAGTAAGAGGAACTACTAAGTAACTCTGTCCACTTTAAGACTTGGTTTACTTATGCATTTTTAAGCAGAAGCACCTAATGCAGCAGGGCCACCTTCTTTAAATGAGTGATTGCATAAACAGTTAGGTAGTTATAGCTTTCCCAAGAGGAGGGGAGGGGAAGCTGGGCTCCCTCAGTTTTAAAAATGCCATTGGCCAGAAATTGTCCCATCCTCTTGGTCACGGGGTATTTTGGAGAGGGGGGACACCCTCCACACATCCTACAGAAGCAGGACCCTGCCCATCCCAGCATCCCAGGAGCCCATGGCAGCCTGCTCCTCCTGGAGGAGTGGCTGCTCGGGTGTGCATTTGGTACCAGTCTCTAATCACAATATAGGCAGGCTGGCTCCCACTCTCCGTAAGAGGAGGCGAAGAAGAGCTTCTTAAACTGCTTCTCATCTATGTCTGACTGTAAGCGCTTTCAGCCCATTGCACTGCAAAGTCAAATGTTAACAGTGATTTATGCTGACGTCTCAGATATTGCATGGAGAAAGCCTGGGATCAATGGCTGGACGGCTACCACGGAAAGCTGAGGGGCTTAAGAAGCTGTCCCTGTTCAGGTGTGAAGTTCCTCTTTCCTTCTGTCAGTGTAAATACTCACCTTCTGTTTCAGCGCAACAACAAGACGTGTTCATTTAAACTCCATGAGTGTGGCCAGGAAAGAAGCCTTTGCATGATTAGGCACGGCTCAGAGAAGGTTTAAGTGCTTTAGTGCCTCTTTGCCATTAGTGGCTGCCTCCCAGCTGAGATGCAGGGTCTGGCTGTCTCTTAATTTGGATACAGCAATTAGAGGCTGAGAGCTCTGCTGGGCCAGATCCCAGCCCCGATGTGCAATGTAGATATAGCTATAGCTGTGTTTCTGGCATTTATGGTGAAAAAAAGACATTTGCCATTGAAAACATCAGGTTAAATTTTATACACTTTATTTCCATCAAGTGTCTCTTGATAATGGATAACATTTACCCAGATGAGGGTGCCTGGTACTCCTCCAAATCTGAGGAGACCTGCATTAGAGCTGAAATTAAAAGCTGGTGACTTTAATTGTTGGTTCTCTTTTGAAATAATAATTAAAAAAAAAAAATCAGTGTCAGGAGAACTGATAGGAGAACTGATCGAAGAACTTGGGAGGGAAATTCACAGTATGAAAAGTACATCGTGATACTTCAAAGGTCACCTTGGTCACCATAAACAAGGGAATGTTTTGGGGATTGATCCCCTCAGCATCAAGCCGGCTGCACATTAGCAGGGTGCAGGCACAAGCCTGACTTCCAGGAGAGGGAGTGGGAAGTAGGAAGGCCCACAGTGCCATTTTACTGGTTGAAAATTTCTGGGCAAAACCCCAAGAGTGTGGCAGGGCCTGGCAGCAGCACACTGCTGGGGTAGGCAAGGGACTGGGGAGCAGGGACCTCCAGGTCCCCTCACCACAGGCAACAGCATCCCCTCCGCAAGAAGCCCATGCGTGTCCTTAGGAGATATCTCCTAAGTTAATTTTTCTCTGGCTTATTATCTTCCCCTGTGATGATGTGTCTGTTTATCAAATGCATAGACTGTTTTCTAAATCCTTCCTCGCTCACTGCAAACAGCTTCACCTGATGTCTCAGCCCTTCACCCACCAGCTGCATGAGATTTTTCCCTTTCCAGCTTCTAGCCCTCCCTCCCCCCCTCCCCGAGGATATAAGGGCTTGTTGTTGTTTTTTCTTTTAAGCAAGCTTTTGCTAAGAAGAGGTATCTGAGGCATGCATATACTGTTCTTTAATCCCTTACCTCCCACACTTCCCTCTTTTCTTAAACCAAGCTGTTAATAAGAATGCAGATTACTGTAACCAGAATTTAGAGGAAGAGTTCGCAGTAGCCAAATATAAATTTAAAAGTGGCAGCAGCACAATCAAGCCACAGCTCTGCTTATAAGCATTTCTACCGTATATGTTTTCCACAGTTTACCTATCACAACTTAGAGCCACAGGTACAACTTTAAATGAGTAGGCTTGTTTTTAAGGATTTCCGGTATTATACCTGACAGCATTTCATATTTCATATTTAAATCTACAGTAACTGCGAGTTCCCGACATGATCATCATATATAAATGGGGAAAAAAATTAATTGCCCCACCAGTCATACTGAAAATGCAGAATGCAAGTTCACATCCATACAGCTATGGTTCACGGAGGAACTGAGCAGCTGGGTATCCCCCTGAAATGGCAAGCACAGCACAGAAAGGCAGAAAAACTCCCTTTCCTTCTTTGTCAAGAAGCAAAGTTTGTTGCAGGTTTGAAAGACGTGCTGTGGTTGCCCTTGCCTCCCTTGGGAGGTGGCACAGTCCAGCCTCTCACTGGGAATGTGGGTGGACGCCAGGGAGCAGCAAGCTGCCTGAAAGCAGACAGGCGGGCACAGAAGTAGAATCATAGAATCATAGAATGGTTTAGGTTGAAGGGACCTTAAAGATCATCTAGTTCCAACCCCCCTGCCATGGGCAGGGACACCTCCCACTAGAGCAGGTTGCTCAAAGCCCCATCCAACCTGATCTTGAACACTTCCAGGGATGGGGCACCCACAGCTTCTCTGGGCAACCTGTTCCAGTGCCTCACCACCCTCACAGTAAAGAATGTCTTCCTAACATCTAATCTAAATCTCCCCTCTTTCATTTTAAAACCATCACCCTCATCCTATCACTACACTCCCTGATCAAGAGTCCTTCTCCATCTCTCCTGTAGGCTCCCATTAGGCACTTGAAGGCTGCTCTAAGGTCTCCCCAGCGCCTTCTCTTCTCCAGGCTGAACAACCCCAACTCTCTCAGCCTCTCTTCATAGAAGAAGTGCTCCAGCCCTCTGATCATCTTTGTGTTCTTCCTCTGGACCTGCTCCAATGAGGTCAGCCTTATGTGTGCCCACAGGTATAGGCATCAAGCACTGCAGACAGTGTGAGACCACATCAGGTTTAGGACACTGATTTAGTAGCAGGGCAAGCTGGGTTTGTGCTCAAGTGCTTTGTGAACCCACAGTCACCTCTTTGTCTCTTCAGCTCCCATTCAGATGTCTTTTACTCCTCTTTTCCTCACCCTTTTCCTGCTCAGACTCATGGAGGCACAAGCCCCATCAATAGTGGTGCTCAGACTGATACCCGGGGTGCTTCTGGGGCTCTGCAGAACCCTGAATTGCCCTGCTGGTAGGGTTGTCCAGAAGTGGCTGCAGAGTGCTCAGGGTTCAGTCAAAGGAAGGCCCCACCATGGCCACCGTGTGTCTGTCTGAGGGTGCCATTACCTGCCTCATGCTCCTCTTGGTGCATGAGGTGCGGCACAGCGGGGAACCTGTCACTGCAGCTAGTGCCAACACCGGGGCAAGGAGGGTTGTTGGAGGCAACCACAGCTGCTGTGCACACTCAGCCCTCCTCTTCTGCTAAAACCTCATCCAGGATCACTTCAGCTAAGCCTTTCCTCCTCACCTCGATGGTGAGTGGGAGCCACGGGACTGATGTGCACCATCCCCAAGACCTACTGCACAGCTTGGCTGGGTGGGACCGTCCTGCAGTTTGGTTTCATTTTAATGTAAAATAGCACAAAAAGTATCTTTCAATGATAATTTACCAGAGCTCCATCTCCAAAGGTACCTCCCTGAGTCAGGAGCTTATATATAGGTGACTTAAGTCCCCACCTACATCTCCTGTCTTTGGCCAAACCTCCTGCCAGCTGGTGGTTTCGGGTCCCTGCACGGCTCAGCCCAAGGGGCACGTCCCTGCTTTCTCTTGCACGAAGCTGTACTGAAGGTTTGTAGGCATTTTTCTTTGTAAATTTTTTGCGGTTTGCACCCAGCATAAAACCTTACAATTTTAAAGGCATAGTTTAGCCTAAGTACATTAGTCTTGGCTGAGTGAAACACAACTATTTCAAAAAGCAGTAAGCCATCACTGAAAAAGCTTCTCCATTAGTAGCACTTACACCACTTGTGCATATTTAATACGAAATTGCCAGTGAGTAAAATGGCCATTACATATCTCAATTAAATTGACATATGCATGTTATGCAGATCTCACATCACCTTTGCACCCTCATTCACCACTCGCTAGAAATCTCCACAACACGGGGCTTCTCTTCTTCTCCTGGTGGCTTTACCTGCAAGGGACAACAGGGGAAGGATACCCCGACACCCCCCGATCCCTACACCCTGCAGCATTTAGCACATGTGCCCCTGTTCAGACTGGGAAAGCCACGGCCAGTGCAAGTGGTATCAAATGAAAGCAAAAACTTATTAGCCATGTTTCTGAGAGATGGCGAGTTTTATATTGTTGCAGTCTCACACTTCACAGCTAAAAAAGCAGGAGACGTGACAGCGCATTCATTATTTAAAGATGGTTTTCAGTCAGAGGATGACAATGCTTGTAAAGGCAGGGAAGATAAAGCACGTTACATTCTCGAGTTCACTGCTAGGAGCACAGATCACCACGTTGAGACAGTCCGTGGCAGTGAAAATCGACAGCCTGCCAATGGCTTTCTGCCACACCTCCAGGCTCTCCAGATAGGGGACAGGGTGATGGGTCTCAGCGGGGAGGTCCTGGGTCTCAGACAGGGTGCAGACAGCAGGCTGAGCCCCTGGGGAGCAGAGGAACAAATGGAGAGCGTGCCCAACAAGAGAAGAGCAGCTATGCTGAGGGACTTCTGACCAAAGACATTTTTCAGCTTTCCTACTTTATCACCCGCTCTAAGGAAATCTGAACTCCTGGAACGCAGCAGCCCCGCTATGCTCTTGTCAAACTCATTTAGCTGCTGGTCAGAGAGCTGCCTGGCAGCTGAAGGAAGCCAGCTTTGCCTTCTCTTTCCTTATCAAACTCTTTTTTATGGGGTTCTGACCTAGAGTCCTCAATCACCGCTGCTCTTTGTGCCTGTCACTAAGCTGTGCTTGCAGAAACTCCAGGCAGGAGTGGAAATCTTTATCCTCGAACACTGTCCTCTTCTGAACACGCACCTAGTCAGTATGATGTATCTTTTGGGGGGCTTCCCAAGTTATGCACTGCTTTCACCAGCTCTTCAAGGTCTAGGCTAAACATCTCCAGTGTCTGCCAGCCCCCATTGGCTCAGGCTGGGAAAGCCTACAAGCTGTAGAGGAATGGAGGAGGCAGCTGACTATGCCTATACTAGTAGTCTAAATTGGGCCAGGGCCAAAACAAGGTGCTCTTGCCTTGTTAATGTGCTCCTCAGCTCAGGTCTGACCTGAATTTCTTCCAGACACTGCCTGGGGATAGTTTAGGGGCTGGCACATTCCAGAAGCAGCTCCTAACCAGTTGCAGAGGGTAAGTCAGCCTGGTCTGGGTGGAGGGAACAGCTGGGTAAGCCCAGTCTCCCATGGGACTAAAATGCAAGTTATGGCACAGGTGTTATTTGTGCAATCCCTGCCCACCCATCCTTCTCTTGTGCCACTGTCTCATGTCCTGCTGCAATAGAGCTTCAATCCATCAAGCTGGGACCTTCACTTATGAAACTATACCTGCCATTACCTATGTTTAATGGTTGTGGTAATTCCTGCTCACACTATAAACTCTGACATCTGCTAAGACTTTGCAGGACCACTTCAGTGCGCTCCCACAAAGTGGCTGTTGTAGACCCAGGAGTTGAGTCATCCTCAAAATGACCTTTCACTACAGCATGCTGGAGAGCCTGTAATGCCATGCGTGTGACGTGCATTTAAGATCTGGCCACAGAAGGAGATCTGTGAGTTACAATGAGTGAATAACTACTGTGCAAATGAAAACAGTAATAGCCCATTTCTATACCTCAGACATGCTAAACCGCCGCTTTTACAAAATGCTTTCATCAGATGAACTGTACATCAAGCCCTGAGTTTGAAGGTCAGATAAGTACGGAAGGGAGAGCAACTCTCACCCTGTCAGAAATCATCAGCAGAAAATGCCACCACGTTCACTCACTATCATTTCAGCAGTGGGCTAACAAACCGAACAGCTAGGCCAGGTGCCACCTCATGCAGGGCTCTGGCACTAGGAAAGGCCTTTTTAACTTGAGTGATGTATATCCAACAACAGTACAGCCTGTGTGTGTTTGTGTTGACCATCTAATGACATGAATGGCAGGACATCCTATATTATAACTTGCTATTTTGTTGCTGTCCCCTGAATGGTTCTCCTTCCAAGGGCTTTTCGGTCTTCAGACTTCTGCTCCCTAAAAACATGATGTTTATTATTTCTTAAGACAGGCCATATCAATTACAGTAGCTAAAGAATTCAACTTGCCACAGTCTTCCCAGAAAACCTCCTTCATATTCATTACCTGCTTGGCAGTTTGCATGAATTTGAATGCTGATTTACAGAATAGAGCTTAAAACCAGTGTGATATATCCAGCCAGTTGGAGAACAGGACACAAGGTCTCATTTGGAGTTTTATTGAAAGGAAACATTAAATACTCTGTTTTATAATAGCAGTTCCAATAAGGGTCACTTTATGCTAAATAAAAGCTTCTGTATTAACCCAAGTATAGGTTTGGGAGGTCTTAAACCTAAGGTGGCTTCCATTTCTAACAAAACAGAAACTGAAGCAAGGTATGTAGATTAAAAAAACTCCATATCTTACTTTAACATCCTCTCCTCACCCCCACAATCTTTACTGACAGTGAGACTCCTCCAAATCCCACAGTTTTCTCCCCTCATAGTTGGCCTCCCAATCACCCTGTGTCAGCAGAGTTGTCAGATGCTGGACCATTCCAAGCAGGAGGTGCAGTGTTATTGCACTGGACCTGCATGGCCAAGACCAGCCCTTGACCTTTCCCAGTACCAAAGATGGGTCCTCCGTGTGTCCTCCTTCAAAACCATTATTTATCTGGTGGCTTAGGTCCAGCCAGCACCAGGTTACAGAGCTATGGTCTCACATGCATTTTCTGTGCCTCAGCAGGGACCCAGAGATGGTGACTGCAACAGATGGATCCATGTAGTAAATCGGCACCTAGGGTATAGTTTGCAAACATAAGACAAGATGATTCAGATCTTAATGTTTGCTAGGGGAAGGAGAGTCAAGCTTTTTCACATACAAGCCTGTCCTCATGTAAAAGAACGGTAATGTTTTCCCTGCTATTTTTGAGGTCTATCTCACATTAGACTGACCCACACGCAGGCCTGGATCTTGTGTTTGCTAGTGCTTAAGGGACATCCTTGGAGATGCAGTGAGCCCTCCGAAACAGTGCTTAAGTGTGAGAGCTGCATACCAAGCATCGACCTTGAAACACCAGTGCGTGTGTAAGAAAATATGTCTCTCTGTGCTGGATAATTTATTTCAACTTGAAAGCAAACAAAGATTAAATGTAAGATCTCTGTAGCAAAAAGAACGTGAGGTTAGAACCAAAAACCACGACCAACCTCTGCTCCTGCTTTTAACAGAACTGAAGCATGACATGAGGAAATGAAAGATGGCAGCCTTGTCCAAGCTGCTTTTGAGGGTAGTCCCTGGCCTGTGCTGCAGCTTGGCCTGTGCCTGGGGACCATGCAGGAGGGTTCTGAGTGACATGGACAAGGCAGGCAGGATGGCACAGGCATGCCTGTGTAGTTCATCAGAGAGGTGCAGTGTTCACAAACTAGAGTTAAAGCCCAAGCAACTCAATTAGGCAGGCTCTACCAGATCCTCAAGAAAAAATAAACAACCCACCACCAAACCTTAGGGTTTGTCTACAAGACACCATGCTTCTGATGTGACTTTTCCCATAACCTTCTTTTGCTGTGGCCATGATGACACGCAGGCAGCTTTCTCTGCACCAGGTTAATTTGCCTCCTGTGTGAGATATCGTGACCATGAGCCACCCAAACTGCTGTAACTGTTCCTGAGGGGGTGATGTCCCATGTGCAATGTCCCACCATGTGCAATCTCCCACCAGCCCACTGTGTTGCAAAGAGGCTGTTAACAGCTGAGAGTCTCCTCTGTCTACGCAACTGCAAAACACTAGCGTTACCCAAACAGAAAAGATAAACTTTGGGAGTTTGCCAAAGACTTAAACAACTAGTAAGCTAAATTTCTTTCCCTCCTCCCTCAGATCCCAGTGTTGTCAGAAGGGCATCAAGGATTTCTTTTTGTTTATTGGAATTAATTTACTTCTTCCCCCAAACGGCAACTGCAGCTTGGTTAAAGTAGTCAGTCTCACACTAATTTATTTGTTCAGCTCCCCACAGAAGTTACCAAATTAAAAATTGTCAGTTTCTGTAATGGTCTGACCTTTTCAAGCTGAAAAAGTTCAAAGTCTGGCCCACCGGGTCCAAAAGGAAAGCTGCCAAGAGCAGCTGCCCACCCTGGAGCATCAGTGTAAATGTTCCAACAGGTAAATAGTCACCCAGAGAGCTTGGGAAAATATCTTGCAAGTTGAGCAAGAAGACAAGGTGTCACGTGTGGAGTAAATTAAAAGGGAAATATCCTTTTAGTGATATAACCCAGGGAAAAGACAGAGCTCAGATATCTATCTAATCAAACCCAGACACTGGAAGTTAACATACTCTGAATTCAAAAAAGGGGAACAACCAAAAATCCAACCTTGCTTGAGCAGAAGCTATTAACCCTCTCGTGCTTGCTTTTTCTTTTTAATCAGTGTCCTTATTCACCAGTTATCTTGAGCAAACTTAGGCTTCGGTAACACCCTGAGCCATTGTGCTACTGTCAGTACAAATCTACCCTTGGAGAACAGCTGGGTCTGTGCTTGCTGCGGCCTCACTGCAAGATACTGCTGGAAGAGATACATCCAGTCTTCCCTCTCCCCCTTTTCCCTGGTGTCAGGCACTTGAGCACCCACAGAGAGAGTGGGGGTCAACTTAAGCCCCATCTCCAGGTCTTCCAGCATTTGCCTTCTACCTGGTGGCCACATGACCTCTGGCTGCCATGTGTCAGGGCATGCAGGCAGGGGAGAGCAAACCTGGCCTCTCCCCCATTAGAGGAGATCAAGCATAATATAAAAATACACCCTGATGCCCCCATCCTGTTCCACCTGGCATACATGAGCAACCCAACACAGTGCCAGGGCCAGGTCACACAGCCGCTTACAGAGGGACAGGAGTAGGGCTGGGTTTTAGCCAGGCACGGATGCAGCAAACGAATGCAGGGAAGGATGGCGACTAGCTAACACAGTGGGTTAGGATGCAGAATCACAGAATCACAGAATCTTAGTGATAGCAGACCTTGGGCTCCTTGCTGCTGCTTGTTCTTTGGAGCCACACTCTTTTCAGTGGTTCCCAGTGAGAGGACGAGGAGCAATGGGCACAAGCTGGAACATAGGAAGTTCCACTCAAATATGAGGAAGAACTTCATCACGGTGAGGGTGACAGAGCCCTGGAACAGGCTGCCCAGGGGGGTTGTGGAGTCCCCTTCTTTGGACTGCCTGGATGCAGTCCTGAGTGATGTGCTCTGGACAATCCTGCTTTGGCAGGGGAGTTGGACTAGATGATCCCTAGAGGTCTCTTCCAACTCCAACAATTCCATGATTCTGTGACTCTGTGATTCCATTCTAACATGGATCTGCTGGAAGGGGCTGGGATTTGGTTTTTCTGTTTGTTTGCAGTCCTCGGAAGCGCCGCGTGGGACTCCAGTGACTCCCACAAACAGATGACTTGATGTAAACTTACTGACACATTGCAGCATACAATTTGTTAATGGTCTTCCCACTACTGATGCAGATTAAAAACAACAGCTGACAAATCCTTGTCCAGAGGAAAGGTTACAGCTCTCGCAAGCCGGCAGGGCACAGATTGCAAATCTGAGGGAGGAATTAATGAAACCTTTCCTCCTTCCCATATTGCTGCAGCAACGATGGGGTTAACACACACAGGTCCTTGGGATTTATCTCAAGCTTTTGATGAGCGGAGAGAAAGAGTCAGTGTCTCTCTTGCCTTTTTTAAGTCCCTGATAAACCTTCTCTTAAAGGTTTTCTTCTGGCCTCCTGGCATGACAGTTAGCACAGAGTTTAAATAGTAATTGCTCCATGGGAAGCTCTCTGCATGGACAGAGAGCAGCTTTGGTCCCTTGGATTTTGGTTTTTTAATCACACATTCAATTATTTTACTAATATCTGAGAGGTAAAGTTGAAAGCTACATGCCCATGCACTCTAATTACAATATTTCTGATAACAGTGGGAGTCTTCACAGGTTTAAGTATTTGAACAAAGATTTTGGGGGGTTTTAACAATTTTTGCCATAAAAAGGAGGGCATTGAGAACAGAGAATCAGCAGAGAGCTTACTGACTAATTACAGCCTAGAAAATACCATTCCTGGTCCCTGAGATGATTCTGTTTTGATTGCTGCACTTGAAGACCACGTCACTGGCTCTACAGACCTCTCTGAAAACATTTTTCCAGTGGAATTAGGAAGTCAATAATTGACGTCACCAGGCTCCAGTGATTCCTGCTGTCTACCTGGCTTTTTTTTCTCCACATGGCTGAAAGTACTGAGTACTGTTAGCTTTTGCTTATTGCAAATATTTTCTTCCTGAAGAGTCTGACTTTGCCTGCCTCCTACACATGTGACCTGGTGTCCCACAAGTGCTTCTTGACTTCCCTCCTCCTTGCCTTGTGTCACTGGAATTTCCTCCCTAAAAGCAGGTCCAGACCCCTTCCATTCCCTCCTCTGGGACTGTTTTGCTGTGATGAACTGTAAAGTCAAACCAGTAAGTGGGTGGCTTGCAGGGAAGGTCCATTGTAACTTGGTACTTGTGAATGACACATGGCCTGAAGAACTTTTTAGTGTGTAGGGAAGAGCATGGAAAAACAGCCCTGCAGTGCATCTTTCTTCCCATCAGTAAAGCTGTGGGAGTGGACATTGTCTGAGGAAATTTTATTTTAATTCTGAGTTTTGGGTAATATATTGGGTCTTACTTCAAAAACCTCCAAGAGACTCTCCTGAGAGGTGGTGCACAGGCACAACACGTGTAGATTTTTCTGCACTACATCCCTCACCTGCTGTACCAACACCTCCCCATTGAGGGGCAAGAAGGTACCCAGGGTTTCAGGCAGGTTGTTTTGCTCGCAGCTAATTAACACTCTTGAATTAACTCTCCACTGAGAAGCAAAGTCAGATAAATCATTGCAGACCTTAAAACCTTGAGGTTCCTTACCTGGGATTTTGGTAAGAGCCAAACCAATGCACCAGCTGCATGAAGTGACCAGTACCCAAAATTCCCACTGGGCAGATGGACCCCCTTGCCCCCCCAACCCTCTCCAGAGTAACCCCCTACCCATGGGCAGGCAGTTTTTCTTGCCTGCTTTAAAAAAGAGGGTGTATCAATATTCACTGTGTATTTACAGCCTTGGTGTGGAAATGCATCTCCTCACAGTGCTGTATTATTTATAGGCTGGGCCAAACATCGGGATATTGAAGTAAGGCTACGAGACGTTTTCACTTTCAGAAGCAGCTCATAAATAAGCAGCTAAGCCTTATATTTTAAGAAGAAACGTTAAAGTTCTTGTCCTTGAGCTCTACAGGAAAAAGCTGAAGAAAATACACTCCACAATACTGCCAAAATCTATTAGCCTGATTCTTCCCCGGCTTGCCTCTGCTGTAAACCAGCTTGATCCTGGGGTCTTCTGCCAGCAGAAGGGGACAAGGTGGCTGCTGCCTCTGCAGTGAAAAGGGCAAAGCAAGAGGGATGGTTTCACCCAAAAAGTCACCTAACTTCTGCAACAGGTCTTTGCTCCAGCCATCTCTTGCTCAGCACCATGTCCTGCTGCTCTCCAGTAACGGAGCTCATGGAGAAAAATGTCCATGGTAACTTTCAGCTGCTACTTTTCTCCTCTTAATTTCTGGGGGACTGGTTTATCATCACAGAATCACAGAATCTTCTAGGTTGGAAGGGACCTTAAAGATCATCTTGTCCAACCGTCAACCTAACTGACAAAAATAGACACCCACACAACAAACAAGAAGTATCACCATCACTAAACCATACCTCCCAGCACTACTTCAACCTGTCTTTTGAACACCTCCAGGGATGGTGCCTCAACCACCTCCCTGGGCAGCCCATTCCAATGTCTGATACCCCTTTCAGTGAAAAAATTTTTCCTAATATCCAGCCTGAACCTCCCCTGGTGCAACTTGAGGCCACTTCCTCTCGTCCTGTTGCCTGTGACTTGGGAGAAGAGACCAACCCCCACCTCTCTACAGCCTCCTTTCAGGTAGTTGTAGAGAGCAATAAGGTCTCCCCTCAGCCTCCTCTTCTCCAGACTGAACAACCCGAGCTCCCTCAGCCTCTCCTCATAAGACTTGTGCTCCAGACCCCTCACCAGCTTTGTTGCCCTTCTCTGGACCCGCTCCAGCACCTCTATGTCTTTTTTATGGTAGGGGGGCCAAAACTGGACACAGTACTCGAGGCAGGGCCTCACCAGTGCTGAGTACAGGGGGACAATCACCTCTCAGGCCCACATACTGACATTTGCTAATGATGAAGGCTGACTTGCTTCCAGGAAGTGAGGGATTGGGGTTATTTACCTCAAAATGGCATTGGTATCTTTGAACACCAACCCTGGTTCTCAACTGCACTCTCCAGGAGGAAAAACACCGCAGATACAGACTGGGCTATAGCAAGCTATCTTGGCTGCCCCCACTTTTTGTGGCTTCTAGAGTGGGTGCCTCCTCACCCATGTCTTACCGCAGACAACCATAGAAGTAATCGAGTCTGAATTCTTGCATGCTACTGAAATATAAGCATTAAATCATTGTAATTATACCTTTCTGGCAGCTGCTGGGGTGGCAAGTGTGATTTTTGAGCTTCCAAACCAAAACACAATTAATGAGATTTTTTTTGCAGAACTAAAGGCACCGCCCCGCCTCCTGACAATCTCTGCGTGTAGCTCAGCCTTGCTTCCTACCGCGTGTAAATAATAATGTGGCTATCAATGCATTTTTTGCTATAATTTCTAAATGCCATTGGAGCAAATTAAATCAGAAAAGGAAGTTTATAGCACTTCACATTTTCCCATACACGGTTTCATGCTGCGTTATACTCAGTGTTCATCACATTCTCCGTACCTTATTTGCTGTGAGATATCTGAGATTCTTTGTCTTATCTGATCTATGATTTAAGATTCTGACCTTTTCAGCTTTCTGTAATTTCACTGCCAGCTCACTCAATATGCCTTTGTTTATAGCCTTACAGCAGAGAGACCAAGTGAAGACGGGAGCTGCTTATGCGCTGGAAAGACAGAGATTTCCTTTTGCCAAAATTTGCGTGTGAAAGAGGGAAGCAGCGATGTAATTTCAAAAGTTTTTAAAGAACCCGAGAATACAGATGAGAAAGGGCATTAAACACCCTATCAGTATGACTTTCTGCTAAAAGAACGAACCAAAAAGCAATACCTTTCTGTTTATGGCAACCTGTGTGAAAAGCTATTTCAACACTAATAAAAACTGATTTCTCAGCTCCATGGCGAGAGCAGCGGAATGGCAGCATACATCTCAGCACTTTCATCAAAATGGTTGGGAAGGCAAATGAAGCCTTTATATCTGCTACTGAGGTGTTATGTCAGCCTGCCTCAAGTTCTGCTCCCCTGCTGCCTAGGCAGGTTGCAGAATGAACTCTGTGGACACTAATCTGTGCTGGAGAATAGCTGCTAAATTATTCAGGGTACTAAAGACAAAGGTTGAGTATGAATTGCAGAAGACCCTAACGGCACGGAATGACAGCAATAAAATGACAGGTGAAATTCAGCTTAGATAAATTTAAAGGGAGGTACGTGGGGGACAAAAACCTAATCTTAACTTTCCATACACTGTGCTGAGTTCTGAGTTGACTATTGCTACTTGAAAACGAGATTTTGCCATTAGAATAGACAATTTTATGGAAATGTCTGATTTGTGCTCAGAACTGACAGAAAACTGGTCAGAAAAATACAGAACTGTTTTAGAAGAAATCTTAAGAAAGGAACAGTGAGTAACATGGAAGACATCACTTGTATTCATCACACAAATGTTTGGTGCACTTGTGTAATGAGTACTGTGGGCAGCTCTGGTCCTTCCATCTCCAAAGAAAGATGTAGCAGAATGAGAAATGCTCCAGGCAAGCTCATCCAGGATAATCAACCACGTGGATACTTACTGCACAGTCTTATGCTCTTCTGCCTGGTACAGACAAAGAGGAGAGAGAAACAAATGACAGAGAACCATGAAATCAGGAGCTGCGTGAAAATGAGCAGAGACTTGTTGTTCAATGTGTCTTCCAATGTAATAATTTGGCATGCTTAAATGAAACTAGAAGATGTCCAACTTGAAACAATCAAAAGTTTCCTGTTGTGTTCATGAAACTTTCATCACACTTAATCTAAAAGGTACCAGCAGTTGATACTTGAGTTCAAGGAGCAACTGGTTAAATTCAAAGAAGAAAAAAAAGGCTATGAAAAGCCCTGTTAAGTTCAGAGATGCTAAATTTGGTCAAGAAGTCCTTGGCCTGAAAATGATTGGCAGCTAGGAGACAGTTGATCATGTATATATGCTTTCCTGATCTGACAAGATGCCACTTGGGCCACCATCAGAGAGAGGATGCACGTCTATTCGGCCCTAGTTCAACTCTTCCACAAACTGTTTTTAATGTAAATCTTTATAGTTTTGTTCATAGGATGTTGCTGGCAGAGGGAGATGAACCAGGAAGAGCTCTCAGTTATGTTAAAAAGGTCACTGTAAGTTTAGGTTCATCCAGTGGGAATGCCATCAAAGCAGAAAAATTAAGAGCCTACAGATACAATTTATCTGCTTCAGATTTCTTCAGTTTACCTCCCTTTGTAGTACACAGAAATAAAAAGGCAGATTAGTATGTTCTGGAATAGGTAGGTGTTTCAGAAGATGAGTCACCCTCTACTAGTGCCTGGGACCATTATGACTCAACAAGAGCGCATATTTTGCCCAGGAGTATCAGAAATACATATTTCCTACATATTAATTCCTTCAGATACTTATTCCATTTTGTGATTTATTTAAATAGGTTTAAATGTGGCATGAACAATGTTGACTGATAAATTCTCCTTGGAGTTCATAAATAAAGATGCTTCTTTAAAACAAAATCTGGCAAAGACAAGCCTGTCTCAGACCCAGGAGAAATTTAAATTCAGCCCATGATCTGCTGAGTTAGCTGCCCAGTTGATCCAAATGGAAGATGAAACATCCTATGAGTGTTTATCTAAGCCTTTCATAAACTGCAACTCATTTATTTGCCAATTAATTCCCACAAACACACAGCTTAGTAAGGCTATGGTTGTACAATTTAGATGGTCAGTCCTGAGGCCACATCCCAAAGTCTTGACTCATTACAGCTGGGGTGGCTGTAGGTGGCTGTAGCTGCCATTTAACCCATCTGTTCTTGTTTTCTCTGCATGGGGAGCAGGACCTTTGCAGGGGGCAAGGGTACTGCTATATCCCCCCTGTATGACCTAGGAGGAAGAAGCTGAGAAGAGCTCCCAGTTCATGGATAGCCACAGGAACTATGTGCTTGTGTGAGCATATCAGAAGTCAAAGGAACTCAGAAAGCAAGGGAGAGAAAGCAAGGAAAGCTGCAAGGCCAGCCAAGGTTTGAAGAAGCTAACTTGAGGTAGGCAACTTGCTCCATGGTTCATAAAAACACCTTGATGCAAAGGAGAGGATTTGCTGGAAGAAGCAGTAGTCCCTGAGAGGGCATTGACACAAATCCCTACAGCATGCCCAAGAATGGTGGGGGACTGGGGAAGGTATTTAGTATTTCTTATTCTACCTTCATCTCTGAAATGAGTACTGTCTTCGAAATGTTCTGCAAAACCATTTGCTACTACCAGCACGCATTTAAAAAGAGTGGAGGCAGAACAGAAAGATCAGGAGGCTCCATCTCATGGATGGATGCTCTTAAGCTAGGAAGGTATTGCTGAGCTTCTGGCAATACGGCAGGTGAGGAAAAGCTCCTGCTCTCAGAAGTTTGTGATGGATGGAGGACCATTTATCTGTATCTGGTCCTTACGTAAAAACATTCCCCAAAATAAAGGTGGATGCATGGCTGGGCTCTCTCTGAATAGGAATACAAAGCATATGGGTCTAGCATGTAGGAATCAATCCAAACTGTATGCAAGTGGCCAGGGGCTGCGTTTTGACAGACACATTGCGTGTGTGACCATGGCATACAGGTACAAGCATACACACACGTTTTAACCTTCTGTTGCTCATGAGGAGAAACCCCACTGCTCCCCTGGACCACACCTGGAGCCATGCAGCATTAAAGTCTTCCAAAACATTCATGCTTTCTTGGCAGTGTTTTCATGTCACCTCCTTGCTAAAATCCTGTCCTGACCAGAACACCATGCATCTGCAGGCCGATTAGATTGCAACGTTAATTATAGTAATGATAAAGTTTTATTTTGGTCTGTTGCTAATGGATTTCACCTAAGGCTGTTTCCTTATTCCTATTTAACAACTAGCCATTTATTAGCATGCATATTCCTGCTTCCTGTCAGTCAGAAACATTTTCACTTCTGTAGCTGTGATGTTTCCACCAGCATCAACAGTCCCAGATTTCCAGCCTCACAATTGAAGCAGCAAACCTAACTCTAAACTTGCCGTAGACAAAGGGAGGCATCACTTGGTCCCTGCATGTCTGTGTGGCAATAAGGGGCTGCTTGTTTGTCACTTGGATGTGGCGCCATGGACGTGAAATCCCAGAGGGCTGCTGGGTGACCTTGACTGCTTTTAGCAGAGCACGGGTGGTTTCGCACAACCCCTGCAGATGCTGGACCCGAGGATACATTAAATACTCTGTAGAAAGATTTCTGAGCAAGACAGAAATCCACCAAAATTGACTGCCAATTATTTCCTTGAAATTTGCATAGCCAAGCAGATTTTTCTGAGGATCTTTACACCCAAATTTGCCTTTTGCAGTGGGTGTCTCTTTGTCTCTCTGATGCTCGTATGCCTCCCCACTTTTCTCCTATTTCTTTGCTACCTTGCTCATTACAGTGGTTTTGATCATCAGCTTGCACAGAGGGTCCCCAGATCACCTCTCTTGGTCCTTAACTCTCCCCCTCCGGCCTTTTTCGCATCTTCAAACATCTCTAGACCTATCTATTTGGAAGTCTTACTTCCATGTCAAGCACAGTCTTCCCAAAAGTGAAGTGCTGCCCCCTCGTCCTCTTTCATGGCTGAGGCTTTGCCTCCTCTAAAGTACATTCAGGGATAATTTTTTTCCCCATTTGCAAATAGAGAGGGGAAGGAGCCATTTCTGGGACGAGATTTGTCTTACACCATTGTAAATGTCTAAAGCAGGCTGGATGCACGTGCCCTAAAAGTGCATCTGCCTCCATCGCCTGGAAGGAGATCCCCAGTGGTTGCGGGAGGAGGTGGCTGCCAGCTGATCTCTACTTACCTGAAAGGACTCTCCCTCAATATGTTCCAGAGTGAAGTGGGGAGCTGCTGACCTAGTGGACAAACTCCTGCAGTAGCCCCTTTGTCTGAGTAGGGGAGGCCTTATTTATTGTCCCCATTACACGTTTTCAGCGCTCTGTGCTTGTACAGGACAGTAGGATTTATAAATCCGACTTACCTCCGTGTTGTCTAATCTCACTTGCTCATATTCGGAATTTTAGGGGCATACTCACAAATTTCTTAGCAAATGCTTAAAGGTGTCACACCTTCTATAGCCTCTGCAGCTAAAATAGAAACGAATGTGAATGAAATCTTGAAAATCAAAGCCTTTCTCCAACCATACATAATACAGTCCAGCAATGCTGAGTCTCACTCTTGCTTTTAACTATGCCATAAACTGCACATTACAGTAAAATTTTCTGATGCATTTCTTGAAATGTAACCATATAGGTGGAAAAATATTATCTGTCTTCTGGTGGCAAAATCCATTTCTCCTTTTGCTATACAGTAATACTTACCGGCAATACAGACATTTATTTCATTTACCATCTTGCTGCCCCTGCTTCATAACTTCTTTCTCTGGAATGCAGGACCCAGAAATGTAACAACATTCATTTTGCTCCTCTATCCCTCACACTGCCCTGCAGTGCATTTAATTTTGTGCTCACAACTGGTAATGATGATGGACTCTCAGCTCGCAGACAGTGATGCCCCCAAATGGTACAACCACTCTGAGAACTACTTGGATTCCTAACTGTAAGTCTCTAGGAGAGAGACTGGTGTTGCAGAGCAATCTGCAGGTATCTGAGACATTTGCACAGGGTTTATAGATAGGATAAAGCATCTATTCTGAGACCTGAATCCTTCAAGGACTCTCTTCAGCACCCTGAATTGCTTCCCAGTATTACGAACTCCCCATCCAAATGGCATTCACTGTCAGGATCTAGCCTTCGTGTCCTCTCAGCCACCAGCTTCTAAGTGTTTGGTTTCAAACAATAGTATGAATTTCCAGAGGCTGACATCTCTCTCCCAGGAACCAAGCTTGTTTCATAGCAGCAACCAAGCGAGATACTACCACCACGATCTACAGAAGTCTGGTGATTATGAAGTCCTCCAACCATTTTGCTTCCCTAAAATGTGATATCCTAGCATAGGTATGGGTGGCATGAAAATAGAAACTTGCAGTGGGGGTTTCATTAACAGCACTGAAAAGGGCTACCTTTTCAGAAAGGGTTATCTAACACAGTCCTCTTGCAAGGCGTATGTATAATTTTACCTGGTTTTTCATGGTTATTACCCTGGTCATAAGGGTCTCCAATATATTAAAGAGTCCAGGCACATATACATACACATACACAAAGACTTCAAGAGAAAATCAGAAGTATAGATGAATTCCACATTGAAGTGAATGGAGCTAGAGAAATAAAAAAAAATGAGAGATTGATATGAAAAAAATATCTAAAGAGGTACTGATTACTATAGGCTCAAACAGCCCTGCTTGCAATGATGCTTTTTAAACAGTAGCTGTTTGAGTATAAGGTGCTGTGAAGAGCAATTAAGAAAACAAAACTAACCAGAACCTTTGAGAGCTTCCCTTCTGCTGCTGCTCTCATCAAACGCTGTCTTTGTTGTGTCCCAAGAGTAATTTCTCATGCAGACTATGTATTTTTCTACCATTAATAGAGCTTTCCACAGCACTTAGCCAAGGTCAGTCAACTTTGATGAAAACCTGGTGGGTCACGGTCACTCCATTTTAATTTGCCACAGCGTGGCCTTCTCTTTCTCTTCCTTTCTCCCTAGAGACTCATCTCCAGGGATGTGGCATGTCTACAAGGCTTGTTGTTGGGAAAACTGAGAAATGTCAAGTTTTGGCCTGACAGAACAGGGGCCTGGACGACTCTTGGAAGGAGCAGGCCGAACAGAGGGCCTCAGTTCCTCTGTAAAAGAAAGATCAGTGTTTCCTCCTTACTCAGGTCTGTCTATGATCCTCCACGTTCCCATCTCTGTCCTAGTTCACTGTATTCTGTATTTTGTGAAACAGTATGTCTGAATAAGCAACCAGTTCCTCCCAAGGTTCATCCACCCTCAGAAGGTATAAGGACACACATACAAGACTAATGGTGCAGCAACAGAATGCAGCTTCTCCTTCTTCTCCAACAGCAGCTCATGAGACTGGTCCTCAGTGCTGCTGGAGTAGAAATGAAGTCCAGTGAATTAAACTATCACTATTTGCATACTTGAGTCTTAATTCAATCCAAGTATGGAAACTCTGACACTTGGGTCACTTGAATTAGCACTGGTGACTATTCAAGTCTTGAATCTCCTGCCTTAACTCATCTGAGATAAAGCCCACCAAAGCCAATTGGAATCAAAAGATTTGGTATTGGGCTCCAACATAATTAAACAGTAAATTATATTAACATACTTTTTCTCAATGTACATTTTGCTAAAAAAAAAAACCCTCACATAATTATGGTCACAATGGATCTTTACTAATGGTTAAAACCACCCTGAAAGAAGCATTTTTAGTAATTTTTAGGGCTATGTAGATAAGATGGAACCTTTAGTGTTTCAAAAACGCAAACAATGTTTATTTGCTGCTCATAAGTAATTCATGGACCCAACAATATTCAACAAAACTTCTTCATTTTTAAAAGATTTCTTAATGAGCATCATTTTACAGAAAACCACCAACAAATAAATATATGAAAACAATTGCTTTTGACATCACAATGGTTAAACACATTAAATAATTCTTAAATTGTGCTTTACATCAATGAAAATCCCTAGGTCTACAAACTATCTTGTAAATAGGAATAAAAGTAGATATGGTTACTCACAATACAATCTCTTAGTAGCAGAGTTCACACACATTATTGCACATAAACAGAAGGAAAATTCCTAAAGAATAAAGTAATTTACAGCCTATTAATTTACCCTTTCATCTTAAATATGGCAACTGATGGGAACTCTTGATTTTTTATTTTTCACTGCCAACATTTATTTGAAATCACAGAACTATTGATATGGCCAAGAAGAAAGCCAAGGACATTGTAGGCTATGGAATCCATTCCCTCCACAAAATATCAACAAAGAACTTATTACAAGAACTAAACTGAAAGAAGTGTTTCAGTGCAAACCGAGTACCTTTTCGAAGCATGCTTTTGCCACATGTAGGGAGGATACAGCAATCTGCTCCAGCAGAATGAATTTATTCGCCTTGTACAGAGTAGCTCCACCAGCCTGCAAACAAGGTATTCCTTATCCCAGACCAAAAAAGTCCACACATACCAGGGGAACAGCAATGGAGGGAAAAAAAAAAGTTTCAGTGAGATAGGTTTTATAACATCAGTGCTCATAAATGATACAAGACTGTGGGTGGGAAACAAGAACCTACTACTGCAGAAGGAAGAATGTGTTAACGAGAAAGCCAATATGAGAAACCTCCTGGTTTAGCAGTGGATGTAAAATCTGAAACATCTGCAGGTGCAAAAGTGATGTGACCTGCCATTTGGTTTGGTTAGGAAGTTTGGCTCTGCATCTGACTTCCATCACTTTTTCTGCTCTGTACTTCTGTTTTTAGTGAACTGCAAATAACTACCGCATATTGGGTCGCAGCCTCCCTGTTAACACGGCTGCAGTGAAGAATAGCCAACATCAGAAACAGTGGTCTTCTCTTTCTTCATGGTGAAAAAGGTTTTTTTTGTTAGCACTGATGAGTGGGGAAGAAAGGATAAACTTTCATTCCTTAATAAAGTATGTCCCAGAGGCACTAGGCTGAGTTCTTGGACTAGACATCGAATTACCAGGAACAAGTTTTAATGACAGAGTATGTTTCTCTGTCTGCTCCAAGCCTACAGTGAGTTATAACTGGAAAAGGCAGCCAGTGCTGAGGATGTGATGAGAGAGATTAGCAAGTACATCTCCATTACAAAAGAATGAGATTTGTTTCAGCACCACAGTAGCAGAAGCCAGATTGCCTTGTTTAAGCAACAAAATAATGCCAGGATGATGGACAGAAATCCTATAGCGCTGTTGCTCACAAAGGTTTTGAAAGAAACATGCTGTGCTCCCATCTTATACCAGCCAGTGTAATTACAGCAAAGTCCGTGCTGTCAGAGGAACGAAAACCTGGAGTAAGAGAGATACGAACCAGAGCCTTTATTTTGCTTTTGCGTTACATTATTTCAGGCACCGTGCCCACGAGGAAAAAAGCCGCAAGCCTGCGTCTTAGAAGTCGGCCTGAAAGTATTTCCAAACTGCTTTATTTGTCATGTGCCAGGCAATTCTGCTAAGAATCCCAGCGTTGCTGGTGCGGTGAGCTTTCCGGATCTGCTGCTGGACCTGGGGAAGGAGGTGGTGGGTTCCTTTGGTCCTGGGGGCAATGGGCAAGATCTCAGCTGCTGGATGCTCCCCCTCTGCTGCTGCTGCACAACCAGGGCTACCTGCTACACAGGCTCCAGGGACAAAAAAACCAACCCAACAAAACAACTTCAATTTTAACTAAATCCCCAGCATAATCCCGTTAACATAGATGCTACAGCACATTAGCAGCTCTTCAGGACCCTCATCTCGTCTCCCGGGAAATGGCTGATGAAAAGGTTAGGCATCGCATTAAGGTATTGCCAAACTATTAAAGCTAATGTAAACTGCTCGAAGACTGCTTCGATCTTCCTCATTAGGCTTTGTTTGGTTGTCAGGCAGAAGGAATAGTCTGGAGAAGGGCTGGTATGCTCAGACATCTGAAACTGATACTTACAGTCACTGGTGAGGCTGCAGGGAACAATTTCTCAGCTCTCTCTCCTGAAGAGGTAACACTGCATTTTCTAAATGAAAAATAAGGCCCCCATTGCTGTGAGTGGTACAGAGAGGTGGCCTGCTGGGGAAAGAGGCAGGCACACAAGGAAGGAGACCCTTTTGTCATGCTTAGGAGGAAGGGTTTCTAAAATCAGAGGGCTGGAGCACCTCTCCTATGAAGACAGGCTGAGAGATCTGGAGAAGAGAAGGCTCTGGGGAGACCTCATAGCAGCCTTCCAGTACCTGAAGAGAGCCTGCAGGAGAGATGGGGAGGGTGAGGAGGGACTTTTTTTCAGGAAGTATAGCAATAGGATGAGGGGTAATGGTTTTAAATTGAAAGAGGGGAGATTCAGATTAGATACTAGAAAAAAATTCTTTACTGTGAGGGTTGTGAGAGACACTGGACCAAGTAGCCCAGAGAAGTTGTGGATGCCCCATCCCTGGAGGTGTTCAAAGCCAGGCTGGATGGGGCTTTGAGCAACCTGCTCTAGTGGGAGGTGTCCCTGCCCATGGCAGGGGGGCTGGAACTCGATGATCTTTAAGGTCCCTTCCAACCCAAACAATTCTATGATTCTATGCAGCAGCTCCCTGTCATCCCTGCATCACCAGCCAGAAAGCTCCTTCCCTCCACAGGGCAAGGTGAGGGCCAGCCCAGCCCGAAGCTCCAGTGCAAGTGGGTAAAATGGCAGCTCACTGCAAATTACCTGCATTGCGCCTAAAGGTGCAATAATACCAGTCAGGCTTAGCTCTTCACGACCTTGCTATCACCCGGAGAGAGCTTCAGTCCTAGACCATAAACATTTCAATTTAATCTCACCTCTCAAGGTAGGTGTCCATACGTGAACGAGGTGTCTGAGTGCCTCTTCCAGGCAATGGGGGTCCAGGCAGTTGTCCATGGAGTCTAGAGAGCTCCTTGCTCTTCTCTAAGGCAGACAACCCATGCTCATCCAGGAGAATAACAATCTGCCATCCCATGTTTTTCCCTTCTGAACACAGAGGTGGGAAGAGATACACATGGTCCACCAGTGGAACAAGTATTAGGTGGGTTTTGGTAAACCCACCGCTCCTCATCCCAAGAGTAGCACACTGACAATCAGGAGTAAAGCAGCATTTTGCTAATAAACTACATTGATAATGAGGCATCATCCCGGTGGCCCTCTTCACTACTTAATAGCTGTTATGATATTCCATGTTTAATGTATTATTGTATGCATTAACTCTCAACAGGATAGTTAGATCATATTTTTGATATTGTGCATAGATAAGTAGCAGTAGCATTGTCTGAAGAAAAGAAGATACCGCATGCAGTGAAAAAAAAAAAAAAAGAATTTGGAAATGAAGGGATAAATTTGCAAATTCAGCCTCTTTTTTTTTTCTGTAACACATTATTTTTTTACCGACTGGATAAAATCTTTGAATTTTGAAAATAAATGAGAAATGTGCATCCGCATCAGGTACTCCGGTATTTCTAATTAGCAAACCTGTAAGGTAAAAGCCATTCATGCATGCAATAATATACTTTCAGCATCTCGATTTAGCAGCCACGTTGAGGCACTTAGAGAAATTTCCTCCTAATGCTTTACATTTATGCTAGAAGAAGAAGGAAAAAAACTCTCTCAAAAGATCTATGGTGCACAGGACCCTTGCTTAAAAATTTCACTATTACGAATGGAACAACATAAAATCTTGGAATAATTAGATGCAGTTTAGCCACAAGGATGTAACATGTGGAGGAAGAACCCATTGAATCTTTTTCTAGACAAGGAAGAAAACCAGATACAGATCTCTCATCGTGAAAACAATAAATTTACAAAGAATTTTCATACAGAGTAATAAATATCAAGACTTTCCACATATCCATTATGCATCCTATAAAAATGAAAGCTGATTTTTTTCTAGCCACTACTGTAGGTAGACAGAAAACCAATTTGAATGGTATTCACTTGGCATCAATGTATTTTAACAGACAATATCATAAACCTGCCTACCTTCACAGACAATATATCTCCAGGCTTTTACAGCAAATCTGGAAAATGTCACACTAATATTTAAGCTTTTCCTGCTCTCTCTTTCCTCTTCCCTGTAGTTTGCTTGGCCCCTCTTCACCTTTTGTGAATGTGAAGGCTGATTTCATTGCCTTCAGGCAGATAATCTTCACGATGTGTGCCCAGCTGCCACGTGGACCTCATTTCTCAAGGCTTTCCCTTTGCCACACAGGCTCAGAAAGACGGCTGTTACATGGCTGGGCTTGGCACTCTCAGCATCTGTGAAGAAATAAGCTAACCTCCCCCATCACTTCACTTATATATCATCTCTGATTGCTGGCTAGCAGAATAGAACAAGCAATGCCCCAATCCCACATTTCCTAGGTCTTTTTTAATCACCCCAGCAAATTCTTCCCTTAATCAAAACACAGCATGTAGAAGTTTGAAGCTTTCCTCCACTTCATTCACTAGAAAACTATGTACTACAGTTGCAAAGGACAGTATGAAATAAACCAGCTCTCACATCACAGAGGAACCAACAGATTTTTTTTTCAATTTTTCATTCATGTCTGCACAAGTTTTGGTAGCCTAGATTGTATAGGGTACGTCTGTTTACACTCTCTCTTCAAACCATCCTTATAGCTTAGGGCTTTGAAGGAAGTCTTTTTGGACAGGAATCTATTCTACTCCCATTTAATAACACTAATTAATGCCAACTGAGAAAAAAATACATTCTCCTCACTGGCAGAAACCAAGAAAAACAGAGACAAGGAGGGGTAGTTGTCAGACGTGGTCTCATTTACCAAAGTGGCTCCTTGGCTAATTCCCAGGTAGCCAAGTTGCACAAACTCTCTGATCCTCTCATTGGTTAGTCAAGATGGAGAAGCGTCACCACCTTGCGACTTGACTATTGTAATCTTCAGTAACGGTGACTTCTGCTGCCTCTTCCCTTGGCCACTGGTGAGCCCTCTGCTCCCGCAGCAGTCGCCGCTCCTCTCGCCTCTTCAGCCGGTTCTTCTGATGCTCCTCTTGCTTGGAGTACTGGAAGCGCTGCAAAAACAGGTCCTTCGCGTATTCATAAAGCTGCACGTCCAAGAAATTCAGCTCCTCTATCCGTTGCCGCACATCCTCACCGATGTCCACATTGGAGGCCCGGGTAACGTTGAATTGGGTGAAGGGGGAAATGAATTTCAGGTTGAATGTCCTCTCAAAGAGATACTGCGTTTTCCTCTGAAACTCCGTGAGCCCAAAGAAGGCCATGTTTTTCAGATTGTTCTTGGCGCTTTGGAGAAGAATCACATTTCTTTCACTCTCATTCATAAAAGTCAAGTTGTAGCATCCCACCAGGCTGAGGTCTGCCAGCATGCGCACCTGGCGGTTGTTGGCCAAGTTGTAGCTACAATCCATGAATTCCTGTAAAGTAACTCCAGACCAGTCATCTCCTTCGTAACAGGTAGGCAGCTCGTCTGGCGTTGGGCTTCTTCCGTCGCACATATGAAGGGAAGTTTTCCATGTCGCACCCCTCTGGACATGCTTCCATTCACTCAAATACCGTGACACTGGATCCCTCAGCATCGTGATGTAATAGAAATTCCTGAAACATACCATTAAACACAGTTTTAAGATTCAGAGGATTTAAGTTTTCCTATTCTCCAACAAAACGATTACCAGCCACCTCTACCACCGCCTTCCCTTTTTCCAGTGTAATCTAGACATTTTAAGCAACCACTTCTGAGACAGTAAAAAGCTTAAAGCTTCATAAATACTGTGAATAAAATACAAGGTAAATTGGGAGAAAGAGAGAGAGATCAAAGGAAATAAGCAGCTATCAGATAAACGGAATTACCTTGACTTATCAACTGTTCAATGGTAGTTACATTATACAAGAGCCAATTAACTGCAGTGTACTCCCCTCTACTTTGAAATGCTAACCACCAGTAATAGCAGAAACAGTGGGAAAAGAAATTTAAATAATCTTGCCACTTCTCTTCTGGACTGAGACATGCATGTCTCTCTCGATGCACAAGACGATAATCCTTACAGCGCTTGGTCAGAATATAAAAGAAGGATGAGCAATTTCATGTGGATGCTGCAAGTGCTAAAAATAGCACCATGTGGAAGACTGGCATGAGCCACCTACTTGAGAAGAACCCTATTATTAAATGGGTTGGAGTGAAGATAATGAGAGACCCAAAATCCATTCATATGACTTAATTTTAGACAAGTGCTTGATTGAAATTAGTTATAATTGTGTAGTACAAAAGCATTTGTTGATATAAAGATTATCATTATTCAGCCTCACCTGTCATGAATACAAAAGAGACACCAAGAAATATTGATTTGAAATAGAGCAAATAACGGCAGAACTCACATTGTCACTTCATCTTTTAGCTATTGAATTCAGTTTGTACATCTATTTCTGGCAATCTGAAATGGACTGCAATTGAGTATGCTTCAAGCAGGCTTTCACAGATTGAGTTTTTTACTGGGAAATGTTTTATTCAATAAAAACTCACCTGAATTACAGGATGATATCATAAAGACAAAGAAGAACCAAAATACTTATGATTTCTGTCAGCTAGAATAACCAGCAGAAGATTCATGACTAAAATTAACTCACAGTCTGGTACTAAAATTGGCTCGTGAGTTTGCATGACTCATCTGACTGCAAACAATACATTAATAAATCATGAGCCCTAACATTTCTTAAGAAAAGTCTGATCTCAGTACTTTCTTAAGCTTAGAGAATGATGAAGCAAGAAAGCAGGAGGCAAGCTTGCTGCAGACATATAACCCTGTAAACAAACCCACACTTTGTGAGGGCCATCTCATACATGAGCTAACTCCAGTTGAATGAAAAATCTCAAAATTGCTAACAATCTCTAAGACGATTACCTTTTTTTCCCCAGATATTACTAATTTTCTGCCACTAAAGATTCCCTGTAGCTTCTCCATAAACCTCAGGTTTGTCATAAAAACAGGTATTTTCTCACATATTCCTAAAAATACAGTATTTTCCCCAGTGTGAACAAAGCAAAAGGAAAAAAAAAAAGCTGAATGCTTTGTCCTTATTCATTCTGAGTTCTCCCCCTAGAGGATCTGTGCTACATTTTCTGGAATAATATTAGGAGGCAAAACTACAGACTATGTTCTGCTGCAGGGTCATTTCTTGAACTACTGTCTAATGGAAACAGCTGTTTCACAGATTATTTCACAACAGAAGAGCTACAGGTGGAAGGATATAAACCAGGGAGCGCCACGGGTGTATTTTCATTATCGCTTGCATTGGGAACCAGGATTTCTGTTGGTGTCAGATGATATTCTGAAGGATGATATCTCCAAAATAATTTGGGGCTTGGGTTTTCTGGCTGCCACTCACACACGATCAAACTGCACTTCAGCTGTTTTGATCCACGTCAGTTACTTACACAGCCCACATCAACACTGAACCCAAGGATCACACAACAATCCATACAGATATTTCTAAAATCCCTCTTCACTACTCCTGCAGAGCAAGAAGGGCCAGAAATCCTCTTGTGTGCTCTGCAGTATAGTCCCACTGTGAAAATCACCGTCTTTAAGCACTTCAAGCACAGCTTTCCCTTCTCAAATTAGATGCTCATCTCATCATGGCTCTACCTTGCATGTATGAGAGCACATTAAGACGAAAAGTGGACGCACTTCACTAGTGGTGTGCAGGTAAAGCAGTGAAACTCTCAAATACCCATCAGCTCTGAGGGTTGTTGCAACATCCAGCAGGCACCGATGGGGTTATAACAGAAAAATGACTGAAGCTCCAAGGGAGCAGAAATGAAAAAAAAGAAAAAAAAGGACAGAGATTCAGATGCAGTTGCCAACATCTACATTGACAGAGTCATGGCATTGGCTTAGTCCTTGTATTCCTGCCCCTCTCCTCATCAGATAATTTTGGGTGTTGATAGGTGGTAACAGATGGGTTTAAAAGTTGCTCCCGACAATTATTTATGCCTCTAATAATAGTTCTGTCTTTCCTCATCCGTCTCCAGGAGTCCCAGCCAGGCGTGACTCAGAGCAACAACAATTAACAAAAATACCTCCTTTGCATCAATCATTTCCATTTCATCCCTGGATATGCAAACGTGTTTGCTGTGCAATAGGCAGGGGCACAAAGCAAATGCAGGGAAATGAGAACAGCACGTCTCCGTGTAACACCCGCAGCTTCCCTTACGCAGAGGAGGCGAGAAGCTTTCCCCAGTCCTCGTGACTACCTGACTCCTGCACCCGTTTTTCACCGTCCTGATCAATTTGCTTCTGGTTTGTGCATCTTTCAGAGTGTTGCCTCCTGGTCCTATCAACCGAATGGCTTCTTCGTCAGGCAGACAACCTTTCACAGCAGCCTGACACACGTTTAGTTTCCGAGGCACCAACAACCACGAGTGCAGCCATCCCCACCGCGTTCACAGTTCACAACCTTCTGCTTAACCTTCTGTTGGTGACTCTCGGTCACCCTCTTAACCCATCTGAGTTTGGAAGACCCTGAGATTTTTTTCCACCTGATCCAGGCCACTGTCCAGATGACACTGTTTCAACGCTACCCAGAAGACTTGGGGAGTGCTGCACAGCAGCCGTGGTAAAAGATTTTCTTTCAGGGAAAAGGATGTCACGTCTCTAGAATAATGACAGAAGTAAAAATACATAGATCTCGCACATTTCAGTTAGAAAATTATAAAAATTATCTTAGGAAATTGTTTTTAAATGTTGACATTAACGGATTAAATATAGCAGCATTTCAGAGCTCTCAGTGCCTAATACACAGTGTGCAATCACACTAGGAATGGCTGAGGAGTTGGCTCAAAATAAAGACAAAAAGTAGTTCAGAAAAATCTGAAACTAGGGATGGCTTTCAGTCTCTCTTTCCTTCACTGTTCAGTGAAACAGCATCAATTCAGCTACACACTGGCCATCCTGAGCCACTCTGAAGACAGACATGCACTCGTTCTCGTCGGTGTAAATGACCCCCTTGCATTGTCCCTGCTCGTGCTTACATGGCTATGTCAAACTCCACAGCCACCCGCTGTGGGAAATACGCACCAAAGAATTAAGTAATAACTTCTGCTACCCTGTTTGACAAAGCAAACTCATCTCAGACTTATTGGCTTCATTTCAACGGACTCCCATCATCGATTACTCAAACTGCTGTCACAGGCAGCCCTGGTGCTTAAAGGCTAGCCAAGCAGAATAGGCTGGTGTGTCAGTGAGAAGATGTTTTACACAAAGCATTCAAAATTAACTAAAACCCATACAAATTATATCTATATCTGTATCTATATCTCTGTCTATGAGCTCGTGCATGCACGTGTGCCTGTAAACATTTACAGGGGAATCAAACCATAAGCTGCAGTTGGCAATGAAAGAAAAATCACAGTAGATGCATAGTGTGTATTTGCTAATTTATATTGTGACTGTCTATATAAACACACAGACAAGTACAAACACTTCAGATGATACTTCAAAGAACACCAGTTCAACTAGTCGAAACTTTAGCTCTTCCTGAAAGGAAACTTCATACAGCTTCCCCAGATTAAACCGTCTCCTTTTGAGCATAATGTAGTGCAGTTAATGGGGTACTGAAGTCACCACCATGGCACAGTTATTTTTGGACAGATACTAAGCACAGTGATGGTCAGGGCTCGGGCCTGATGATCCACGCAAGGTCCCAAACAAGCACTGTGGCGAAGCAGGGGCTGCACACTACTGTTTACACTAGAATTAAAAAGCAGGAATTCAGAAGGCTCCAGTCCCACTGGCATGAAATCCAGTCTCTTCATTAGCATTAGGCAAAGGAAACCTTTAATTAATAGAAGAGCGAAAATGAGCTTCTAGTTATAACCTTAGAACATGTATTTCTTTCATATTATAAGGTATTTTAATATAAATACTCTAATCTTACATAAATCCTTCAATGGTATTGCTTTGGTTTAGAAATTAATTTCAGAGGAGCAGACGGATGTTAGCGGAGGTGATCCCAAACCAGGGCATTTTGCCTCTTCTATCACCACGGAACAGACATCCCGGTGGGGGGAGATTTACTAAATACGGGAAGGATCAACGCACATTGAGAACAAAAACGTCCTCTAGGGCCTCCTGGGGAAGAAGGATGAACAGCATCTTCTCTGTTGCTCCCACTCTTGAGTGGAGCAGCCGGCACAAGGAGAGCTCACGCAGCTCTCACAGAGGATCAGAGGAGAGAAAAACCAAGCTATTCCCTCTTCTTTCAAAGGCAGGACCTTATGTGCAAGGAGTGATGAGCTTCATGAAAGGAGAACAGCACACCCATAGCAGCTGATGCAGAGACGGAGGAGTACTTGAGGTGAAGAAAAAGAGCCTCCTGGGAATATTTTGGAAGACACTAACAGACAGAAGAAAGAAGAACCAAAATGTCTGAAAAACCCAGGTGCAACATAAAACCATCCACATTATGATTCTTCCTGGTAGCAGGGAAAATAAAAGCCCTGGTCAAGTTTACAACCCAAGTAGACACAAGAAGTTAGCAGCTTTAACCCTGGAGTGAGTGTGCTCCTGAGGAAAGGTCTGAAATACCCAGCAAAAGCCAGCCTGGCAGCACACTTCTGCTAGCAACAGAGGTTGTGGCAAGACGAAGGGTTAAGAAGGATCTGAATTACGTGAATGAAAGCCTGATGCTTCCCAGTTTTATCCTGAAGCCCAAGTTTTCAGAGTCAGTAATAAAGTTACCCACTAATCGGTGACCTCTCTTCAGGCAAAGTATCGTCTGTATGGGTAACGGTGAAGAGGGTAAATGAAACAAAAATAAGGATAGTGCAATACATGAACAATGAGGGAATGAGAGCATGTGGAACAAGGATGGTAGGGGAGACAGAAAGCAAATAAACAGTATTGGGATGATCCGAACTGGTCAAGGTCACGGAATCACGGAATTGTCAGAGTTGGAAGGGACCTTCTAGACATCATCTAGTCCAACTCCCCTGCTAAGCAGGATTGCCCAGAGCACATTACTCAGGACTGCATCCAGGTGGGTCTTGAAAATCTCCAAAGAAGGGGACTCCATGACTTCCCTGGGCAGGCTGTTCCAGTGCTCTGTCACCCTCACCATAAAGAAGTTTGTCCTCATATTTGAAGGGAACTTCCTATGTTCCAGCTTGTGCCCGTTGCCCCTTGTCCTCTCACTGGGAACCACTGCAAAAGAGTCTGGCTCCATCACCCTTGCGTAATGCAGACATATATCACCTGGCAGCATTATGGTGTGGAGTATCACTGCACCTATGCTGTGCTTAATTTACAGATAACCTGCCCAACAAGAATTGACTGTATGCTTCTTATTTAGAACACCAGCACCGTAAGGAAAAAGCTATGAAACGGTGCACAAACTATATGCATGTCCACCTGGCTGCAGGAAGCATCATACGGCTTATCCACCAAGTCAGATAAACGCTTGCTAGCCCATAAACTTTTGTAAAGATGATATAACAACAGCACATAGGTTTCTTAAGCTTAGCATCTGTCACAGGATGCTAGATCACTGTGATAGGAATGGTTTTCTAAAACATCTTTTACAGAAGTTTCTGAGCTCAATACTATTAGCTGCCCCCTCAGGTTCTCATGGGTTTCTTTACAAGTCTTTTACTGAAAGAACAGCTGTCACCACTTAGAAGTCAATGTTTACCCACTTTTACCACATACATCACCCATTCAGCATGTAGAAAAAACACTGAATTGGCTGTTTTCGTGGAGGATCTGAGCACTCACCACTTCTGCTGTTTTTAACTGCGATGATGGCACTATGCTTATTTAAAACAGTGGCTGTAATATCCTACAGATGCTCAGTTACTCCACATTAAAAGCGAACCTGCCATTGACTTCAGCAGAGTAAAAAAAAAACCCAACCAAAATTAAAAAAAAACAACACCCCAAACTTGCATTTTGAGGTAAAAAAATATAAAATTTTATCTTTGTCTTATTGTTCCTCTGGGATTTCGTCTCATGGCTTTAAATCCAACCAGAAAAAGAGTGGCCACTGTTTCCTATTTCCAAATTGGCCACAAGATTCTGTTGGTTAACTATCCCTTTTGTATCCCAGTGATATATAGTGCAGCTAAATTTGCAGGACATGCCTGCTCAGAGAAGGGCCTGGATACAAAGACATCTAAATGCTTAGACATGTAAGCTACATGTCTAAGCAACCTCTGAAGCCAACGGAGAGCTACTCGATAGAGGCGGTGGTGTGTGTCCAGAGAGTCACAGAGTTGACCAAAGGTAGGTGCTGGCTCTGGCATGAGCTGTATCACTTCAGAGGATCTCTATGGATTTTACTGTGTACCTTGAGCACAACAGCAGCTTAGATACCCACCTAACTTGGAGATGTCTACACTGTAGGCACCTACATACAGGTGTCTCCATCTGTAAGGTGAACCCCATGTCTGGAGTCAAAGGCTCCCCACCTGCACAGATGTGTTCACAGAGCACGAGCTTCGGGCCAACCTCAAAAACTAAACAGTAATAAAACATTTTGTAACGAGTGAGAAGTAACTACAGACAACCTCCATTTCATGACTTACTGTACCAACAATAGAAATACACCAGTCAAGTTAGGATATCTCTTTCTAAGCATGTTTCTAGAGCTGGAGCATTCCCAAAGTAAACAGAAGTTTTAAGTAAGTTGTCTATTATTTCACACAAACCTCCAAACCAGCAGTTAGAAAACCAGCCTACCGTAATTTTGTTGTTCTTGCTTATATATCAGTACATATACCAGTACATCAGTGAGACAAAGCAAAGATGGTTGGGTTGGTTGATCAGGAATCTACTTAATGATGACATAGTCTGTTATGGGCAAGAGAAATGTGGTGTTTGGGCACTGGGAAGTGCTTGGGAAACCTCACATTTCATTGCATGTTAGCAGGAATACTTCCTATCACCAGCTACAGTTGCTTTCACGTTAATCTGTTGCTCTAGGATTTATTATAAAGTCCTGATTTTACCGCTTAGAAATTGAAAGTCCTTTTTAAAAAAAAATACCCTCTGAAATATCAAAATTAGTTCTGTACCCCTGCTATCAGAATAAAACCAGGAAAGTTTTACAGCACTCCTTTATTTCTTTGCATGGCTGTTGATCAGAAGATTAGTGTCCCACACCTGATTAAAGAATGACAGATGACAAAGAGTGTCTTTAGAGATCACTTAGTCTCTAACATCAAACAACTTTTAACAGCAGTGATTTAGGGTAATCCAGAAGGGCAGAAGAAAGAGAGTGAACCTCTGGCAACACAAATGCCACATGTACATTAGGAATTTTTCCACCTAAAGAGTCTAATTTTCCTTGAAGTGAAGCTAGGGCAAATTCAATAATGGTGTAGACTTATACAAGCCTATGAGAAGAGTGAGATACTACCTAAGCTATTTGAACACAGCACTGTTTTAGATTTGTATTATATAGAAGAAAGATGACCTTCAAAATACAGTGCTACATCGCTACATCAGTACTGCAAAACATTGGTGAAAAAAAGCATCTGTAGAGACTAATTTATTTTTTTTTCCTCAACTACTTTAGGAATTAAGACAACTGGCTTGGGTCTATGCAAACTGGCAAGTTTCTTTTAAAACACTGTAGGCTTTTAGAGTTAGGAAGTGTTATATTGTAGTTTTTTAAAGTAATGAATAACCATTAGAATAATAATCACGTCTTTTACCCATCACATTGCCACACGCCCTTCAAAATCATTAGTGAAAATGGATCTCAGGACCTACTGCTGCAAAGGAAAACTGGGAGTGCTGAGACTTTTTTTCTTGACATAGAAGAATATAAATTTGTGAGGATGCAGATTTTGACAAAGTATTTCAAAGACAAGTCTAAGACGTTAGGTGGGGACCAACCAGCAGCCTGCCAGTACCTAAGAGGAGGTCACTGAGAAGACGGAGCCAGATTCTTCACTGATGTACATGGTAGGATAAGGAGAGACAACGGTCATAAACTGAAAAAGGGAAGGATACACAGAAAATAGTTTTCATTGTAAGAATATTTAAGCACTGGGAAAGCTTTGCCTGAAGAAGCTGTGCACTCTCCATCCTTGGAGGTTTTTAAGACCCAACCGGACAGAGCAGAGCCCTGAACAACCACCACTGTGCTCAGTGGTGACCCTGTTCTGATCAGGGAGTTGGGTTAGAGACCTCCTGAGGTTCCTTCTGGCCCCAGGGGATCTGCCATTCTGTGTGACAGCGCACAGTCTTCTGTCACCAAATGTATAGCCCTCTCAGAAAAGACATCAAACCAGAACCAACTTGCCAACTAGATCATACCTGTCCTCCCCTGTTCTTTCCTGGCTACCCAAGACAGGGAATGTGCTTTGTCTTTTATGAGACTGGGTGTGGTTTTGTATATGATTTTAAGTAGGGCTATAACACTCTGAATCAGCACACCTTGAATCATTGAGCAACTTCATGAATATTTATTTCAATGACACTTTGTTCAATATAGAGTCTCTAGAAATTGGAGAGGACAGTGCAGCAACTACATGTTCCTAAAGAAATTAATTCTGTTCACAGGTATCAAGTCTGGATCTTGAACAGCTCCTAGACTAACAAAATGATGTAGCTACCCATAGTTTTAATGCCAGTATTTTAGAAAATGCACACAGATAGCATATGAGTATGTGTGAGCTTTCTGAGCTAACATGTTTTTCCTGTGTGTTGCCTTTAGGATTTAGGCACAAATTTTCAAACACAGAGCATAAAGTTAGGCATCTAACACTATATTAAAACATGTAGATAGACTCAGCCTCATTGCCAGTGAAGGAAATACACAGGAGTAAGAGCTAAGGATGCTCAGGTACCCCGAAAACATGGTCTGCTGATTTATTTAGCAAAAGGAGGCTCCTAGAGCCATAAGAGTGCCCTTCTCTGCACACAGATAACAGCACTTTATTATCTCCTTCATAAAACTTCATAGCCCCTTTTAAAATATCCTTTTCCTGCCACTGCTCCCATTGAAAAGGGAAGGTGAAGGTTGCTTCTCATGGTTAGGAACATGAGTCTCAATCCCAGACTAAACCTGGTCTTGGTCTACTCACATCCAGCTGCTCCTGGGTTAACACTTCAAACACATCAAGAGGATTTATAAACGTAAGATCAGAAGAGGAGAAATGGCATTTAAGCTGGAGATCAGAGAACAATCACACCTCTTTGCTTTCATTTTATGAAGCTGAACTAGTTGTTATTCTTTCTTCTGATAAGACAAGCCAGAAGTGACCACACTGCAGTCCCCCAAAACCCTTGAGTCACACTTAGAGTCACTTCACTCAGAGATGCACCCTGAGTTTTCCAACATCTCAGCGTTCCATGCTAGCTTTTGGTAGGAGGCTCAGAAAAGTAAGACATGCTAGAAGCTCCTGAGATTTGTTTTAGTTCCTGACCGTCCAAGTGGTCCTTTCCTGGCACTTAACCTTGCACAACTTCACGTTTCATTACACATGGCCAGAATCGGGCAGATTTCACATGAGGCCTCACAGGTGCCTTGTACAATAAATACTTCTGATGTCTGCTGGCAACGTATTCTCTGATACACCCTCACGTTGCATTAATTTTTTTATGTGGCCATGTAACTCTGGAAACTCATACTTGCTGTGCTACTGGCTAATATACGGAGGTATTTCTGCTCCCCCTGTTTCAGCTGATAAGCACTCCTTTGATAGAAGAAATCTGGTTCTGCTGGCCTCAAATGCATGATCCTGCGCTTCGCGTTACCAAACTTCATTCCACCTTTTCTACTGAAATCCTCAAGGTCATTAAGCAAATTCCATTAACATACTTCAGCTTTTTGTGCCAACATCGTTAAGGAAAACATGAAATAGGATCAGAGCTAAGACCAGCCCTGAGGAAATTTATTAATAACTTTCCTTTAAACCAGAAAGCTCCTCTTCCAGCATACCCTGTTTTGTTACCAGCTTGTCCACCAGAAAATTCTTATGCTCAGGCTTATGTTTTCTGCCTTGTATAGTAACTTTGCAGATGCCGCCCTATGAAATATACTTTATTGAAGGTACATTTCCCTTCTGCTATCAGAGACAGATGCTGGGTGTTTACATGTCTCAGCCCAAAGGCTGAGAATTGCGGCCCCAGCTTTGCTGCGTGTGAGAACATAGAGAATGGTTAAGATGGGGAAATGACAATTTGTTTGAGAGTGTAACGGTCTGGAATAGAAATGTACAATTAGGCCATTTGATGGAAAAACAAATCTGCTACTTTCCATCAAACAACCATGATACAAATTGTAAATCATTTCTTGATGAGACACAAATCTAACAAAGTTTCCTCCAGAGATTTTTGTTCTTTGCCTAAATTATATCAAGTTCAGTTGTTCTAAGTGTTCTTTAAATTGCTGAAAGGCGTGAAGTAGCAAGACTCTCGCTGAAAGAAATATAAATATAAAATGCAATGATAAATCAAATAATGAGAATTTGGTTGTTTTGTGAAGCACATGCATAATAAAAACCTTCTCCCTTGTAAGAGACAGTGTGTGAGCGCCATAGGAGGAAATGCTATTAAAAAACAATAAATAAATATATTGTCCATAAGATTCTTTAAGGATACTGTATGCAAGACCATGTATACCTTTGTGCCAGAGAGAGTAGCAAATCCTTTGTGTCCAGGACTGGCAAAGGAGGAGTCCATTGCTCACATCACCCCCGTTCTATCTCATCCCTGTTGTGCACAGATCATTGCTGTGTCTCAAAAGAACCGTGGAAATCTGGGGCACATGTGACATCTTTCCTCCAAAATGTTTTTTCCTCCTGTCTCTGCCTTTGCTATGCCACTGCACAGAAGGGAAAACGAAATAAGGATGCTGCACTCCTGTACATCCTGCCTCCCCCTGCGTGGGGAGGAACCTGAACCTGCCTTTCTCAGAGAGATGTTGTGAGCACAGGAGAGACGAGCTAAGGGGAGATGACCTGCAGCATCATGCTGCAGCAGAAAACAAGGGCTGGCCAGAGAAAAGGAAGGTGATGACAGGCAAGGGACAAGAGAAGAGCAAGGGGGACCTGCAGTTCAAGCTTGTTTTGCCAACTTAGCCTCCAAGGGTTACAGAAACCAGGTTGTGAAGGGACCCTCCTGATCAAGTCTGATGCCTTAGTCACGGGTAACGGTTTAGCACAACGGAATTAAAAAAATATCCCTTTTGAACACAGGACAAGCCACAAAACCTTCCTTGCTACCAGGCTGCAGTCTCTGAGCATCTGCCAGCAAGGCTTGAGCAAGTCCCTGCTTCAGGAGGAGCCTCCCCAGAGCGGGTGATTGCCTGGGCGATGGAGCGAGGATACAGCTTGGAAGCAAAGAGACGGGGATGCAGTACTCCTGCCTATTCAGTAACATAAAAAACATAAAGCCTTTTGTAATGGTTATAACGAAAAAAAAACAACAACCTACATGCTTTCATGTAGAATTATGAGAGATCTGTTATTACGAAAGTCCTGGCTGCCAGCAAGAATACACCTTATTGGGAAAATTCAATTTCAAAGCACCCCTGAAAAGACAAATAAAAGGTAGCCAGATCCTTAAATCTTCTGACATTTATACTTCTTCAGTCAGATTTTGTTAGACCTGAAATATTTATGTTAAATTCAACTACAATGTTTCCTTCCATCCTCTTTCTTGTTTTTGAACTGCCTAGGCAAGACAAGCAGCACAGGCATCCCCAGTGGTCCTCTGTAGCTGGCTGCCTTCACTGGAAACCAGTTTGTGCCATAAATGGCATCTACCAAGACTCCCTCCCTAAAGAAACTGTCTCTTGATTTCCAACTAATAGCTCAGTTGCAGACACTATCTTCCAAATCTGGGATGCTCAGATGAAAGTTCTGTGGGATTTTTCACTGCAACTCATTTTGAATCAGTACGGTAATTCTGCTCAATTAATAAAGCAATTAACAATAAAAAGGCCCAGTAATTGAGATCCCTTTGAAAGTACATCAATTTATTCTCTCTAAGCTTTGCCTCAAGTCTTTATTAATTCTGACATCAAGCATAATGACCATAAATTATAAATGATCATCACAAAATCCAGGCATCACAACCATTTTATTGTCCTACATATACCGAATTTCCAAAATATGTAGGCTTGGTCATAACTTTTGAGATTTGCCTCCCATAAGGTAAACAGTATGACAATATAGATAGTAAAGAATTTCAGGTGATTCTACTAATGCAAACACTGTAAGAGTAGTCTTTCCTATTCATTCATTGAAACAATTCACAAAACCTAAGAAAATTGCACAGTTATAAGACAAAAATGTTAACTTCCCCTAATATTCCTCTTCTTGTGATGGAACTATACAGTCTTAAAAAAATTTTTTTAATGTCTTTTAAGACATTAAGCAAGCAGATGACAGGGTACTTCAATTGAGTACGTATAAGACAGACCACTGACTTCCTATTTTACACTGAATTTTGTTTGTCTACTAAAATACTTGATAGCATTTAATCAAACCCATAAATTTTTGCTGTGATTTATACAACTCAAAGCTATAAGCAAAATTGCCATCTTTCTCCTCCATTGACCTAATAGATTTCTTTCTCTATCGGTTTAGACTAGGTGTTTTTATATATGTACACATATATAATCTCCACAAGAGGGCCCTCTTATCTTCCCCAAATCTTAGCAAAAGCTTAACTTGCTTTGCAAAAATTTATGACAAAAAGTTTTTGTCTACAGATACTACATTATCTTAGAAAAACGTTTTTACCAACTAGAACGGAGCTTATGATAGAATTTTATACAACAAAAACTGTCATTTGAAAGGGAATCAGTTTTTGTGTAAAATTTCCAGTATATACCTGGCACGCGAAGAACTTCAATCAGCCAAATGATCAATAATGAGCAATAGCAATAATCAGCCCAAATGAGACTTTTTACACAAACACGGATAGACACACACACAGTCAGCTCATACTGCCATGGCAAGGCAGCCTCTATGTCATATTCTAATCTGTGGGGCAAACCCAAATTAAGCCGCTGTTTGTGATTTCAGCTCCGTGTGAATGCATCCCTTAGGCAACACAGTTAAGGTACAAATGGCATTAAAGTTATTTGCACTGTCCTCTCAACTCCCAGCAGATATGAAAAACAAATCTTGTTTGGGATACCTTATTATTTGCTTTAATATTCTGAATGCTTTACGGAGACAGTGTTATATGTCCTCATCTTCTTAATTCAATTGTAGCTCTGTGAAGTTTTTATTATTTACCATACCTTTGACCTTGGAATATCCAACAGATATTGGACTATCTCCTTCTTCTGACCTCAAATCTTAACGAATCAAGGCTCTGACACGCATGCCAGGCTGCGCACTCCACTGTACCGCTACCGGCTGTGGACGCCGTGCTCTGGGAAAGAAGGCAATAAGATGAAATAAAGAAGCCTAAGATCCTAACCCCCAACTTTTACGAGGGATTCCTTGCCTTTCACGCAAACTAGCAAGCGGTTATGTGAATTCAGCCTTGCTGATACAGTGCAAACCCCCCAACCTGCTAACTCATTCGAGTAAATCTCTGCACCTTGATCTGCAGCGCCAACTTTAAGCAGAGTTTGCTCGAGTAAATCTCTGCACCTTGATCTGCAGTGCAAAACTTTAAGCAGAGTTTTCAGGATCTGTCAGCAATACTGCCATATGACATGGTCCCGTTTAACCGATGTCCATGACAGAGTTCAGGCTGCTGGCAACGCTTGTGCACTCAGGTAAAAGAAAATACTCAAGGTGCTGATGGGACTCCGCATGAATTACTGGCTGCAGCAAGTCATCAGGGATGCCTTTGGCTCTGCAACCCTCCTCTGGAATGGACAAATCCCAATCAATGAAGCACATCTGTACAGTAGGGGAAAAGCACTTCCCAACCCCTTCAGGCCATGAACTGACTACTTGAAGCATGACATTTGATTAGCCTTATTATCTCAACTCATTTATATAGAAATGTTGTTAGGGGCCATGAAGCCATCCAGCCCTTATTAAAAACCCGCCACAGCCTCTGAGCTGATGTTCTCACTCTTCTTCCTTTTGTCTGTAAAAACAACGAGGAATTTCTTACTTCTGAACTGCAGGTTACCATCTTTGCAATTTTATTATTGTAAAAGAACCTTCTCCTCTTATATTAGTGCAGCAGGCTGTTGCCATATCCCCCTCACATATGCAAATAGGTCAGGCTTTCTAGTCTTTCCCCACAGAGATATTTGACATTGAGACTCAACATGACCCAGCATCCTTCTGAACTAAAGGCCAGGGGAATGGCGTGCAGGACTTTATTTTCAAACGTATCTCTCACGGAAATTAATGAACATCTGTGCAGATCCTGAACGTGAATTCAGGCAGCAGAAACAAAACCCACCTGAGATTAAGTTTAAGGTCTAGGAGCACCTAGTGGTAAGGTTCTTTATCTTTGCAAGTTGAGGATTTCTCCCCTTCCCTTTGAAGAGCCAGACTGCTCTTCAGGTCACAAACCATCTCGCTCTAAAGGAAAGGGGATTATAACAGGGTTATGAAAGAGATTTCCGCATTAACAAGGAGCGAAGTTGCTGGTGTGTATCCTAAGTAACGCAAAGATTTGAATATGAAACATTCATTAAGATTTCCTTTACAGACTCTATAAATTGCCTTCTGTTTCATACAGGATGTTACTGTCAATACGACCCACCAGTGATGCAAACAGGAAAGCAAAATTCAGGTTAAAATGTCACAATGTCATGAACATTTTTCTGCAGTTGTAATGATTTCAATGTTCCTATCTTTTATCTAACAGAGTAGATTACTTAGGCTGGGTCAATCTTATTATTGGTTCACGTACTGAATATTACATAATCTTACATAAATTAATACCTGTGAATTTAAAAAAGAAATCTCATCATAGTTTCCTGAGCAACTGAAGATATGCTACCTGCCCAGTAAAAACAGCCAAAAAAAAGAAGAAAAGGATGCAAACTAATCTGGTTTTGCTTTTCTTTGCTTTGAAGAGGTTCCTTTTCAACAGGCTTTTTCTAAGGCAAAATTTTTGTTTGTAATTGTATCATTTTTCATATATGACAAAACTATACATCCCAATAGTCTCACCAAGCGCTGTTTAGCACTTCTATCTCCGCTCTCCATCTTGAGATAGCAGCTGCTGTATGTTCAGGCTAAACTACGGCTCTGCCTAGAGGAAAGGGAAGTTTGCATGCACATAGACCTTTATTCCTGACACTTTAATTTGCTCCACGGCCTTAATAAATACACCAGCATTAAGCACACTCATGCAAACAACAGCTCTGAAAATAACTCACTTCAGACGTTTTTCCACGTTGTTTCCAGTACCACCGCTCTCAGTGCTAGGAACAATCATTAGCACAGGCAGGGATTTGTCATCAAAAAAAATCACACTCGGAAAAGCAGCAGGGATGCTCAGAGGTGTAGCAGGGGACTAGCCGAGGGGGTCACATTAGTATTCCCTGAGCATTACTGGGAAAAGCCCTGCAGTGTGGCTGGGCCACTGCTGGGAGCGGGATAAGCAGGCACAGGTAACCCTCCTTATTCATCACGGTGGCATCCCACAGCCTGCACCACAGGTGAGGGCTGGGGGCAGTGGCCATCAAGCTGCACAGGCTCCCCAGATTCCCCAGGGGGGCATTTTGCTCAGAGGCCAGAAATCCACCTCCCTCAGCCCAGCATCCTTCCCCAGACCAAAGTCTTCCCTGGCAGACACCCAGCCCACCTAATCAGAAGAAGAGGGGCTGGTAGGAAGGGATGATACAGGCTCATAAAGACAATCACAACTTGGCCCCAACCTAGTTGCTTCCTCTTTTTTTTTTTTAATTTATGACAAATGCTACACAATGAGAGAATTTCACTGAATTTCACTGAATTTTTAGAGTTGGAAGGGACCATAGAGATCATCTAGTCCAACTCCCCTGCTGAAGCAGGATTGCCTAGAGCTTGTCAGAGCATGTTACTCAGGACTGCATTCAGGCGGGTCTTGAAAATCTCCAAAGAAGGGGACTCCACAACCTCCCTGGGCAGCCTGTTCCAGGGCTCTGGCACCCTCACTGTGAAGAAGTTTCTCCTCATATTTGAGTGGAACCTCTTATGTTCCAACTTGTGCCCGTTGCCCCTCGTCCTCTCACTGGGAACCACTGAAAAGAGTCTGGTTCCCTCCTCCTTCAACCCTCCCTTGAGATACTTGTCAGCATTAATAAGGTCTCCCCTCAGCCTTCTCTTCTCCAGACTAAAGAGTCCCAGCTCTCTCAGTCTCTCCTCATAAGGGAGATGCTCTAATCCTTGAATCATCTTTGTTGCCCTTTGCTGGACTCTTTCCAGTAGTTCCCTGTCCCTCTTGAACTGGGGAGCCCAGAACTGGACGCAGTATTCCAGTTGTGGCCTCACCAGTGCAGCGTAGAGGGGCAGAATGACTTCCCTTGACCTGCTGGAATACACAGTTTTCTTAAAAGATTTTTTTACTCTTAAATGCAATTGTCTTTGTATCATCCTAAAACATGCCTGCCTTTATAGCAAAAAGGCAAGCAAGTTGAATATATAGAACAACCCCATGGCCTACAAGCACATATAACCCAAAGACTGAACCTTGAATTAAAAAAAAAACCCAAACCTGACTAATGAAAAATCTATGCTAAATGCCTTGGAGCATTTAGCAAGGATCCGGGGATAAGATTCTTAAATCGGTAAGCCCTGAGCATTTACTATGTGTGCATTTTTCCTCTTCTTTCCTCCCAGCTTCTCTCTCATTCTTGGATACCACCTTTGTGGTTTTTTTTTTTCCTTTTTTCTCTATTTCTTCTCTTCTTTTCCCCTTCATTATATGTGTTCTCATACAACAGCAGGAGAACTTTATGCCTGGAGGAGCTGCAGAGGAAACAGAGCCTTTCCATTGTGCTGGGCTGATCCAGAAGAAAACTGACTTCTTTTTTCCTAGCTAGGGTTAAGCCCATTTGCTCCTGCACCAAATTTCTCTGCATCTTGAGCTGGCTGCAGAGAAGATCTGAGTGGGAGTGGGTTGGTGTCACTCTAAACTCTCGTCAGCCACAGTGCTGTGCCCACAGCTCGCCGGGGTCAGAGCAGGGGCTGTGCTGCTGACTGACACAGCCAGGCCGAGGGCAGGTCCAACCCAGAGATGTCCTGGTTTAGACACGTGGCTGCTTCCCCACAGGCCATTTTCACAGGCTGCTCTTATTTTGTGCCTCTCCCCCCTACTATTTACCAGGATAGAGATTTTTTTTTCCCGTTTGGGATTTTTTTAATTTTAGCTCATTGAAACAGGATCCACCCAATTTCTGCATCCCAGATACGTAAACTCTCTGAGGTCTCAATTTAGATCCCTGTACATTACTGTCAGTTCAGGTTTTCTTAATGAACCTGAGAGCCAGAAATTATTTTGAAAACCTGTGTGTAACTTTCAGTGTCGGACGTCCTATAGCAGTTACAATATTGCAACAAGATTTTGTTCTGTTAAACCATGTCTGAACTTGGCTTTGGCTTTCTAAAAAAAGCTTTAGAAAAATCACCTTCTGTAAAAAAAGCTGAACAAAAAATGTCATATTAAAAACAGGTTCAAGAAGCTCCTCAAATAGTTCCTGGAAGATAAATCCAACAAGAGCTATTAAATGAGAGACATCTCCCCTAAGCAAGAAATTCTCAAGCCTTCAATTTTTTGATCAGGGGAGTATATTCAGGGGTATTATCACTACATCCTTGCCTTGTACTTGTCCTCCTTGCACATCTCCACTGTTGGAGACAAGATGATTAGGCTAGATGGACCTTGGATCTGACTCAGTTTAGCCATCCCTGTGCTACTTCAAGCCACTCACATACCTATACTTTTTTTTTTTTTTTACATTAACATTGATGAGAGAAGAATCTCACATGCTGATGAGTTAATTCAAAGCAAGAAAAAAAGAAAAGACAAAAGATCTGTACAGCTTTAGTCATAAGTGCAAAGCAGAATCTGGATGTCATGCTTGCCATAGAAAATGTTCTCTCACCTTCAATAAGAAATCTGTTTTCTGTTTTCTTAAAAATGGATCTTACAATGTGGGTGTTACAAATGGCAGTTCTTTCTCTACCACTTGTAAAAATGAACACTTTCCATTCATTTACAAAAAGACTACCATAAAATATATTATTACCAGGGGTTGGTAGGAGGCAACATCAAACAGCGTGTCGGCTCTGAAAGAGAAATAGGACCAGACTGAATGCAGGAATCGACTGCCGATGTTCAGCACGCAGGAGAGGAGCATCCCATGGAGGCCACCCTGCAGAAAGGGCAGCCGAGGAGATCTTCAGGGAGGCTGAGAGACAGTTCGCCCTGCTCCTGATAACCCCACTGCTGCTCAATGCCAGCTCTGCATGTGGCTAGGTGGCCTGGCAATGAAAATATGACCCACGGCTGTGCCCGTTGCCCAGAATAGTTTGGGTTGGGAGGGATCTTAAAGACCATCTAGTTCCAACCCCCCTGTCACAGGCAGGGACGCAACACGGGCAACATGAATTAGCTAGAGTACATGACACAGTGCTTAATCTGGTTTTATGTGTTCACATGTGCCAGGAGTGAGAGGACAGATGATATCAGATGGGACATGGGATGACGCAGAGTCAAACGACCTATTCTGGCACAAAACCAAATTATTGACTTCTTCTGAGCAGCTTGAATTGACACAGTGAGTTTATGCCAGAGGAGTACTTTTGCATCATTTGTTCACCCAGCTTTTGAGCAAGAGATTTAGGAGATCTAGAGCCAGTTTGACTGCATTGTCAAACTGTGGCCTCAGTACCTAACCTGCTACAACTGCGCAGGAGATAATTTGGATTTATGAGCTTGCAAGCACCCCTGGATGATCTGCTTAGCATTGCTGCCCTACATGCTTCTTCTGTACGTCTGTCCTAACTTACCTAACCTCTGCAATTCTTTCCATATAATATGCATTTCCTCGCTCCAGTGCACTGGAAACTATATAAACAAGAAGAAAGTAAATGACACAACTGAAGTATTAAATTCCTTAAAAGTTGAATATTACACATAAAATTTAAAGGAGTACAACATATTTAATAACAATACCGTGTCAATTCCACAAGAAAATAAATGTATAAAGGCCTCTATTACAAGGTGAGATATTGTCCTCAGAGTTATAAATTGCCAGAAATAATATTATTTGTGCAGCTTTATTTTGCCACTCTGATACCCTATTTATTTGCTATACAAAATATTATTTTTCCACAGCACCCCTGCTTTGTTCAGTGCACAGAAGAGGCAGTGCTCAGCAAGTGAGATGCTTGTTCAATATTTCTTTTTATCATCGTCTGAAAGCACGTAGTTCAGTGGGGTTTTTTTTACAGCACATCGCTGTAAAAACAGACTGCTCAGGGTACAGAACGTCACATTTCCTTATTGCCTTTACTATCACAATCATCCTTGCGCTACACTGTACTTCATTTTTTTGGCTTACAGTATTACCTCCAACTCCTGTTATAGTCATACCCTCAACACTTTCGCTCTTTGAATCTCAATTTCTTTTGGGTTAAAAGGAAACAGCACCAAACCAAAGATGGGGGGCAAACTCCTTCCTCGGAGAGGCGGGAGCCCTGGAGCTGCAACTGTCTCATGGGCAATGGGAGAGGCTGAGGAAGGAAATGAAAAACCATCTTCAACTTTCTAGACACCACCACCAGCTTTTGACAAAAGCAGCCACGATTACTATTTGATGTGGCACTGCCTTACACCTGCAGGGCTCCTGAAGCAAGGCATCCCCGGCTTGTGCTCCTAGAGATGGCCTTATGGGGCCTTCCCAGGCCTCCCTAAAGTGGGCAGCTGTACTGCACATCCACAATAACATAACTGGAGACTCCTGAGAAACATCACTATTCCCAACTAAGGCTTCCCATAACAGTGGAATTGGGCAAGGTTTTGAGTATGAGACACCCAGCCTTGGTACTTGCTCCCTAAGGTTTGAGCTCTCAGATTACTTTATTTAAACACCGACATTTTTGGAAATCAGGCCAATTTCTTTCTCTTCTGATTTCAATATGGAATCCTGAACTTGAGAAACAGTAACCTAAAAAGCCTAAACCATGACACAGCACTGTGAAGATGTAGTAATTTATCTACCCGATGGTGTTGCTGTGTGTACTGATGGCAAGCGTGCATGGCCCAGGACGATGAAACGGTTATCGGTATGAAAATACCATTACTAAGTAATGATCCGTTCTCTCTCTCACTTTTTGTTTGGAAATGGCTCTCTTATTTTTCATTGCATCTTTCAGGCAGTATGAATCTTAATAAGGAAATGACTGACATTAATAAGGATGTAATGTGTTTTTGGAGCCATTACTTAGTGTCAGATGCTAGGAATAACTAAGACACAGGTAATGGACAATCAAAAGAAAGATGTACACATGGCATGGCTTATTTTTGTCCATAGATTTCTCATCAAGAAATATATTCTTGGGTGCAAGAACTGTCTCCAAAGAGTTCATAGGGAAAAACGCCTAAGACAAAAGGAATATCTGATACATCCACAAATAATACAAACCTTTCTAGGTTTTTTTTAATCCAGAGGATGTATGGACACAATATATTGTCAGTCAATCAACCAGTGACATAACAGCCTTTAAAAACAAGGATGTTTTATGTTTAAAAACATAACATCTAGCCTACATAGAAAACTCAATTTTAAAATCACTCACTAATAAGCAAAGCTTCACAAGAAAAGTTACTTCACAGAATCACAGAATCTTCATGGTTGGAAGGGACCTTTGAGATCATTGAGTCCAACTACTTGAAGACAAAAATAACAGTTTGATGAGATGGTACAACGGATCAGTTGGCTATCTTGTTGCCATTACTACCTTGTAGTCAAGTTAAAGGCTCCTAAATTAAAGATAGGCCTGTGCGCTTTGCTGGATAAAGACAGGCTTTTACCGCCTTGCTGAAGCAGGACTTCAATTATTTGTGGACATTTAAAAAAATATTATCTAATTCATTATGCAGAGATAGAGTTGTGAGCGCAGTAAATTAGCTGGATGATAGGTGGACTTACAGTAATGAATTGAATTAAAGTAGTCACAGTTTTATTTTCTCCAACAGGGATTCACTCATTCAAAGCGCAATTAAATGATGTAAATATCAGTGAGCAAATAATTATTGCAACATTGCTTCAGTTCGGGAGACATTTTGCATTCATTTCTGTTTGAAACCTGACTGCCTCAGACCTCAAGAGTCTGTGAGGAGGAGACACCACAGCTGACAGGTAAACATCCAGATAAAATGGATGTTTTCTATCTTTAAAATATGGAAATATGCTTGAAATACAATCATAGGACTCTGTGGGATACAGTATCAATGATTATGAAAAAAATCATGTGTGATGTTTGATTTCTTTTTCAATTACTAGATGTCTCTTTTTCAGACAAAGTTTTGCAGACTCTTTGGAGGAAATAATTTCATAAAATCTTTGCATTCTTGTATTTCCTCTAGTATTTGAAGTCTGTAGGGCACTACTGAAGTCTTGAATTTCTCTTTTCTTCTTGAATCTTCAGTAAATTGAAATACTGCTTTTTGTGAGCTTTTTTCTAAATAAGCATCACCCTGATCCACAGACTGTTAGCCAAATTTCCTCTCACTCTTCCCATTTGTGACCTCAGAATTGCCATGTGTGTGTTTTGCTGCGAAGCACTGAAATAACTGGTCTCTGTAAACTGTTTTTGGCTTACATGTCCTTGCTCTGGAAGCCTTGGGAATGCACTCTGCCAGTGCACTATGGTGTAGCACAGATCTCGATGGCTTGAAAACAGCTGCATCTGGTTTTCCTTACCCTGTTGACATTTTATTTTAATTTAATTATGTGGATAAAAACCTTCCTCTTGGGCATTCGGCATTGGGAATGGGGACATTTATCTAAGAGAGAAAACACTCAACTGCTACAGGAATTCAAACACGGATTTTTTTAACTTTAAATGTTAGCCTTTCCTATTTCTAACCTATCTTTTAGGATAAAAAAGGTAGTGTAAGCACATTCAAAGTATCTTTTACATACTACCTTTTGACTTCTGCTGATACTTACCTCCTCTCACAGGACTTTTAGGGTAAGACCTATTTCACCTGCTGTGGGCCAGTGTCACACATCTAGTCTCAGTTAGGCATTTCAGATACCTCTGCAGTCAACTGAGAGAGTAATTCAGAGATGACTTATCCCCTCCTTAAGATAGCTGTCTGCGAGTCATGGAATGAGTTCGTCTCTGCAGGTGTGTGCCAGTTAAGCTCCATAGAGTGACATTCACTTTTGCTTGCAACCCCCTGCCACAGCCACCATCACCCTATTCTTGATGTCAATGAGGTTATATCAAATGCAACTCAATGACTGACAGCCATCACACCGAGTACTTAACAGCCTGCACTTGGTAGATGCTTCTTTCTTTTCAGGCAATTGGGGAACAACACAGCAATCAGTCACAGTGCTTGATGACCAGCTGGCAAAGAAATTTTCCCCAGATGACATGCATTACATAATGGAAAAATGACTTGGTTCCATCACTTCTTTTACAAAATCTTAACTTTTAAAATACGGCTATCTCTTTGGCATTTAAAAAGTTGAGTGCTGCTTGTCCTGTTTTGCTGTTGTGCTGAGTTCTCCAGCTTCATAAGTGTGGCTGCTCAGTGATCCATTGAGTCATTGGTATATTGCTGTATCATTCAAAATAAATGATGGTCCAATTCATTGTTCAAACTTCTTTTGTGTTGGAGCTGTTGCCAAGACCTGCTCATTGCTGACACTTGGCAGAGGACATTACGATGCTATTTGGCATGTACATGGTAAGCGTGGGGTTATTTGATCCCTTCTGCTTCTGATAAGAACCAATAACACTGAGGGATTTAATTGAGAAATGCAGTGGTGGGTTGCCTAAGCTGAGAGCTTGATAAGCGATAGCAATTTTGCCCATAAATTGTAAGCTCAGACACCAAGAGTTTTAGAAACAGGATGGAAATTAGGCTTTTAAATGGGTATCTAGATTCCAGTAGAAGGTGGCTGACTTCTTGCACAGCATGAACTTGCAGGAATTTCAATCACCACAGTGCAGGTATTAGAGGAGTGCAATCAATGTATACGAACTGCTGTAAAACCTAGTATTGTCCCATAAATCCAGGAAAAAAATGCTAACATTTCTCAGCTGTTGACATGGTCATATAGACTGGTAATTAAATGATGGGGAAAAAAATAGAAATTAATGTCAAGTCTGGAAATGCTGCAAGAAGGAACGTGTAAAGGGTGCTTCTTTGATCAATGTTGTCGGATGTAACGTTATCTAATGTAATATACTATGATTAAATACTTTCAGAGAAAAGACACCAAGTGCACTAGTTAATTACGATGATGACACTAAGTTGGAAAATGCCAAGTAACTGCATGAAAACAAGATCAAGTTAGAGAATGTAAAAGAAAATCATAGAAAACTGCAAGGGAACACATGAGAAAAACATAATCTGAAACAAGTATTTTGGGACGGAAACACTTCAAGACTCAGAAATATGGTGTTCAAAAGACGGGTTGATGAAGTGCGGGGAGGTATGGTTTAGTGATGATGCTCCTTGTTTGTTGTGTGGGTGTCTATTTTTGTCAGTTAGGTTGACAGTTGGACAAGATGATCTTTAAGGTCCTTTCCAACCTAGAAGATTCTGTGATTCTGCTTTTGATGCATACACTTTGAGGAAAAAAGGGATATTTGTCACTTCACACTCAGAAGTATCCCATTGTATGGTATGACTTTGCTGACTTAGGCATATTAGTGTCTGAATTAATTACAATGTTTTGGGATAAGAAAAAATACTAACAAGCTGGAAGGAATGGCAGCGAAGTGTTGACAGGACAGGAGCAAATCTATGAAGCTGAGCTATAGAAACTCTCGGTTTTTGAGCCCTGAAGACAGTGGAAATCAACAACAGCAGTTTGCTCAGGACCACGTCCAGCTGGATTTTGAATATCTCTGAGGATGGAGACTCCACAACCTCTCTGGGCCATCTGTGCCATTGCTTGGTCACCCTCGCTATGAAAAAGTGTTTCTTGCTGTTCAGAAGGACCCTCGAGCCTTCACTTCTCCAGGCTGAACAGTCCCAGCTCTCTCAGTTTCTCCTCATATGCCCAATGTTCCTGTTCTTTAATCACCTTGGTGACCCTTCACTGGACTTGCTCCAGTATACCTATGTCTTATACTGGGGAGCCCAGAATTGGGCCCACCAGTGCTAAGTAGAGGGGAAGAATCACCTCCCTTGATGTTAACGATTGTAGGATGGGGTCCTTTAAGGATGATGCAATTTAAAACTATGGAATTTAACGCATACAAAAAAAGCAGGGAAAGAGATTAATTAGGGAAGAGTAAATGGCTACGCATAAAGGAAAGACGACAGTAACAGGAAAACCTGTAAATTAAACAAAAAGAACAGATATCTAGATGGTGGAGGCACTATTTTCTCTGAGAAATGATGGCAACTGTACTAACTGAAGTCACTTGGAGTTGTATTAGGCATAGCCAGACCCCAGCACTGGGAACAAACACTGGCACTGGCGGAGGGAAAAAACAATGTTAGAAAATGCAATATGTCCCTTCCATTTTTAACTTCTAGGAACATGTGTTGCTTCTTTCCTGAATGCTAGCAGATGTCAGCGCCCTGCAGACCAGTTTCTGAGCGGAGGAGAAATCAGAGTGGATATACTCTAAAGGCAAATTGAGTAATTTACATTTAGACACTCATCCTGGAGCAGAGATTGTCATAAATAACATCCCTTCTTTCAAGACACTCAGCCAAACCCCAATGCCCTGCTCCCAGGGAGCAACTTCAATCAAAGATATCGGCCAAAAGCAAACTCTCTGGCCTCTCACACTGCGATGCCCTCATCAGAAAGGTGTATTAAAATGTCAGCAGGAAAGAGATGCCAATCTCTGCATTTCCTAGCACACAATGACATTTTGAAAGCAGTGCCACCTGGTGACACCTGCCAAACAACACTCTGCTGCTCAGCAGAGCGTATGCTGCCTCAGAAATACCTCAAAGGATACCGAATTGAATGAAACCGAACAGAGGAAAAAAAAAAAAAAAGTGGCTTTTTTTTCTGTATTTCATTTTCTAATTCCTTGTCAAGTTTCCACATGCAAATTTTTTTTTTTTTTTTTTTTTTTTTTCTGAATAGTGGTGAGAGCAGGCAATGGGTTTAATCACTGGCATCAGTTCCTCCCTGCTGGCACCGTAATTTATCTCAGCAGAGTTCAGCCCTCCCCTATGATAAGCTGCCGGTGCTGACATGAGTTATGAGTCCTCTTGCTAACAGCGAGGGTGACCCATAACCAACAGTCTCCATGCGTGGTACAAAGCGGGTTTTGAAGCACAGTTAAGTTGATGCAGGAGTGATCACACAGCCTTTAAACGCTGCAAACACCCAAACATGGTCTGGAGCAGCATCTCCTCCTCCAACACAACAGTTTTGTGATGCTGGCCACCGTGAGAGCAAGCCTTCTGTGTCAGGAATGGACCCTAGAAAAATCTGTGCACTGGAGTTTGTTTAGAGGAGGTGGGTCAGCTCTCCTCTGGTTCAGATGCTACTCTGCCAAAAGAAATCCTATCCTAATTCACTGGTATTCATCCCTCTCTCTAAAACAGCTCTTTTTTTTTTTTTTCTTTTTCAGATTCAGTTCCACATCAAACTATAAACTGTAAGTATAAGTGAGCCAAGAACCTGCAGGCTGAGAGGCAAGCCAAAGGAATACCTTCTCCATAAGCATCTCAAATACAGCAGGGCTGTTACACAAAGCAAAAAGCTATTGCTTTAAACTGTCATATCCTTCAGCTGCTGTAAAAGTAGTCTTTTATCTGTCCTCTGGATCTATTTTTACCTACCTATTCCCAAGTATCAACATTCAGCCAGCAGAGAGAAAACTGTTGCTGCTGAAAGACTGTGCAACTGCAATTCCCCTTAGGTCCTATGTATGCCATCCTCTCTGTCCACTGAATGATTGACATTAATTACTTCAATCACAGCATGGACACTAGCTCTGGTGAAAGGGAAAGGGATTAAAGCACGAGCAAATGGAGGAAATTTTCTGTGGGAGGATGCAACACCTACAGACTCAACAGCAGCTTCTGCTGGTGCACTGTGTGCTGCTAAAATCAATCCTCATGCTAGACCTTTCTGGGTATTTGTATGCATCCAGCCATCACAGTGTTTCAAGCCCAAGGAATGGATGTGTCAACCCATCCGAGTAGGAATATATTATCATCCTTGCTTTTAGAGAGAGAGATTAAGTAATCTCAGAGTCACACAAGGAGCCTGCGGGGGAGAAGAAAAACTGCATCCAGCTTCCCTATGTCTCTGGTCACTCTTGATCCATCAACGCATCTTTCCAAAACCACACCATCAACTACTTACAGACAAAAAAGCTGCTTCTACTTCATAAATTCCTGGCTAAAGAAAAGATGGTAGGTGAGTGAACACTGAATATTCATACCCAGTGTATTTTCCTTGCACTGTTCATAGACCAGCATGAAGTCAAAGAGGCAGGCACCATCCCACCTCTTTGTGTTCGTACCTATCACATTTGATAAATTTACATGTCAAGTTTGAAACACACAAGAAAATGTAACTTGCCTAACCTATTTCTCTCTGCCCTTTAAAGACAAAATTGTAAAAAAGAAGTTTGCTAAACGCTTTGAGTTTGTTGGTTATTTTTCTTCATCTTCCAATTTGCAAATCAAAGGACTTGATCATAAAAAGATTAAGAGCAGTCTCTGAAAAACAGAACCCCTGGTACACATGCAAATAATAAAAACATCAGAAAAGAAAAATCACTCGTCACGTTCTCCTTAGACTTCTGGGTGGGGTTTTTTTGAGAAACAAATGTTTCATTGAATTGGATCTGGGAGTTGTTTTTGATGTGTGTAACCATCTAGCTCCTGAAGATGAGGGTAAGCCAAGAGAAGCCAGAGTACCACCATGAGAGGTTCTTTAGCCATTTTCTTGTTCCTCTCTAAAATGGGAATTTATCTTCCTATTTAAAGAGCTATTAAAGCAAAGAGAGAGCTAGTGTCAATCCATGCTCTGGATCTAAATATTTTAAAAGGCAAGCAATAACACTGAAAATATCTGGATGCATATATTCCACCATGAGTCATTATATTTTAATATTTTGGTGTCTGGCAAATCACTGAGTGCATCACTACCTACCCTGTGAGATAATTAAGTTTAAAAGTCATAACAAATGTAAAATAACACATAATGAAACAATCCAAAAGCTATGTATTCACATTTTCCTTGGAATATTTTCTGATTACCCTCTTGCAAATTGTCAGCTACCCAGAGATAGTAAAATTGTTTGAATAATTTTAAGAGAAAAATCAAACACATTAACTTTTAATAATATTTTATGAGACTCATAATTCTTTGGGTTGTAATAACCTTTTATCCTACTGCGATTAGTCACTTGGATCCATCATGTTGGTCCCCTGGTATTCAAGACAATATACATTTTGAGTAATGCTGGAAAAGGTAATAGAGATCCAAAATTAATACGGTCCTTTGTGCTTGTAATATTATCCCTAATGGAAGCTTTTTTAAAAAAAACTAAAAACTGAACAAGGAAGCAAATTGTGAAGAGCCAGAAGATGACATAATTTGCAGGAGACAATACTGTGATGGGACCCTGGTACAAGGATTTAATTATTGTCTTGAATAATCACCCTTCTAATGATAGTTGTCTGAAATGACACAAGACACTGAAACTCCCTTTTGTCAAGGCCAGCAGCAAGAGGCAGGAAGACAATAAATCCATTTTCAACTTGGTGGAGGGCAAGGAAACCTCACGTGAAGGTTCGCAGCCCACAGCTCAGCAAGCCCACCATCCCAGGCTGCGGGAAGCACTCCGTATCTCACTGAACACCGACCTATTTCTCCTGCCTTCTTGTCATTGTCACTGTTCACAGTCACGTTTATCAATTTAATACCTCCTCTAATTTCACCCCAGAATAATGTTTGTTTACATAAATCTATTCTCCGTGGCAAAAGAGCTGATGCTTGAGCGTTTCAACTGCTACCCTATTAATGGAAGCCAGGATGGCGAGAGCAGACGTCCTATAGAAAATTACCACACTCTCCGATTGCCTGTGTTAGTCCTGCCTGTCGGTAAGTGGTGATTAACACCCCGCTGGCTGCAGCTGTACTTCTCAATATAGCTTCTCTGAGTAGGAGGATGCACAGAGAGTACCTCATTACTATGTCTTTAAAGCTGTAAAGCAAGGAATAATGCAAAATAAATCCTTTAAACTAAAGGTCATAGACCAGAATATGTTGGCACGAACACCTGCTTACACTTTTTTTCCTGATAAAATCACAGATAAGTGATTTATCTGCTTTTATTCCATTCCCTTTCATTGCAGGTATGCAGAAGTCACACAACTGGATATTAATAATTCTCAGCCATAGTGGTATGCTTTTATATAACGCCAGAATAAAAGCTTAGGAGCTTAGCTTTGCTGGCTGAGACAGCAGAGCTGGCATTAGCTACTTCCCCTCCTTGCCCCAAGCCTTTTGTTCACCACAGACTGGGGGAGAACAGACCAGCCATCCTGTTCCCTCCATGCTTCCAACACTGAAAAGTTTGTTCCAGTTCAAGCCCCTTTTGTGTGCATGTTTAATCCGTAAACTGACAGGTAAAACCTGGCTGTATTGCTAAAATATAAAACCCAACAACCACTGACTTTCAGGAGAGAAAATTATTGCCTGACAATGCAAAGAAGTCCACATGGTCACCACCTCAATAGATTTTGGTGTCCTCGCAGATAATGCTTCTGACCAGGGAGGAGGTTGGTGGCTACCCTCAGTCTCTGTCTGTTGGTTTCTCTCTCACAAGTTACACAGCCAAGGGCAGATGACACCGCTGCACGTAAAACCTAGCAGTGCTCCGGTGTGGTCCCACAACTCCCCTTCTAGCTGGAGATAAACCCTTTGCCTTTTGCCAGACAGCACTACTCTGAGCCCCTGGACACATGCGGGCACCCGGTCCTTTTCCAAAGGATCTAGCACCTCTTGGAAAATCTAGTCTAAATATGAGCATGGAAGATACCTGAAAATACACCTATAAATGATAAAGGCACAGTCTTGTTGCTCTACTGCCTGCCACGGGCATGCTGGAATAGCTGTGGCTTCCACCACTTCATCTGCCCCAGAAGTGAAAGTCCATCTTGGGCAGACCCTGACAAAGAAAAATAAAAATAAAAAGAAGAAAGAAACCCCGACTGTTGCTGGGGGAAGAAGTACAGGCTGATTCAGAAGTACTCGGATGTGAAAGATTTTTTACTCAACTGAGTCACTGCAAAGCAAAGCAAAGCGACGGCATCTCCTGCTGCCGCAGGAGCTGAGCACAGCACCCCTCCGGATCACCAACGCCTGGGAAGACAGACACGCAGACTGAGTTGTCCCCAGAAGACACCACCTCTCGCTGTGCAGAGTCATCCTCCCAGGTGCAGGGTTCACCCACATCCAGTCTGGCCGAGCAGCCTGCCAAGAGCCCTGCTGGGAGGAGAACCGGGAAAACATCCACCTCGTGTTTCGGTGACTGGAAGAAACGGTGCGATGGAGACTGAGCAACAACTCCAAGAGCTCTGCAGAGCTGTGAGATGTTTTATTAGGTCCTGGTTGGAGTACTGCAATGTTTTGGAGTTGAGGGCAGATTTCCTGCAGTTTCCTGCTTGTCCTGCTGCTCAACCAAAAAGATGCTAATGATACCAGTCCTGACAGGCTCTGTGATCAACCCACATCTACCTCCCACCCTGAAACACTTTGCAGTATTATTGTAACTTCAGAAATTACCATGTTTCCATGAAATTCACAAACTACTGCTGAATGTATGACCTGTGCCTTCTGTTTGTTTCTGAACTGGCTTGTTCAGAAAGTAGGCACAGGGGGTCCTGCTGGGAGTAGGGATTATTCTTTGTCAGCTCTCAGTCTGAAGACTTTCACTGAGATGAAAGATCTCCTTTCCACAGCAAAAGAAAATACATCCTGCTGGACCTCCTGCCATCTCCCAAAGAGCTGTTGGTGCTGCATGAAGAACAGCCTGCAAAAGCCAAATTCAGTAAGACCACAACACAGGCTGAAAGAAAATAGGCAGAGCTCTCAAGAATTCAAAACTCTGTGGAGATATGAAGCCGCATGGAGGACACCACTCTTTAACTCAGTAGGTCTACTGGCAGATCCTGGGACCGTCAAGGAACCACAGAAGCCAAGGGCATCGAGTACCACTGGAGACTGGAAGACAACTCTCTACTGCCCACCCAGCCTCTCGGACCTGCCTGTGCTGCCTCTAGGCCAGGTCAACACAGGTCTTCAGTAGGTAAGGAGCTCTCCTCATGTGAAACCAGGCAGCCTGGAAGGTTGCCAGGAAGGCCAATGGAATCCTGGGCTGTATAGGGAAGAGTGTAGCCAGCAGGTCAAGGGAAGTCATTCTCCCCCTCTACTCTGCACTGGTAAGGCCACAACTGGAGTACTGTGTCCAGTTCTGGGCTCCCCAGTTCAAGAGGGATGGGGAACTACTGGAAAGAGTCCAGCAAAGGGTAACAAAGATGATTCAAGGATTAGAGCATCTCCCTTATGAGGAGAGACTGAGAGAGCTGGGACTCTTTAGTCTGGAGAAGAGAACGCTGAGGGGAGACCTTATTAATGCTGACAAGTATCTCAAGGGTGGGTTGAAGGAGGAGGGAGCCAGACTCTTTTCAGTAGTTGCCAGTGAGAGGACGAGGGGCAACGGGCACAAGTTGGAACATAAGAGGTTCCACTCAAATATGAGGAAAAACTTCTTCACAGTGAGGGTGCCAGAGCCCTGGAACAGGCTGCCCAGGGAGGTTGTGGAGTCCCCTTCTTTGGAGATTTTCAAGACCCGCCTGGATGCAGTCCTGAGTAACATGCTCTGACAAGCTCTGGGCAATCCTGCTTCAGCAGGGGAGTTGGACTAGATGATCTCTATGGTCCCTTCCAACTCTAAAATTCAGTGAAATTCAGTGAAATTCAGTGACACAAGATGAAAAAGTTCAAGGATATGATAGAACTGCCACGTAGGAATGTATTCTGGCCCGCCAAGCCATTCAGTGTGTAGTGTGATTCAGCTTTCTGAACTGACATTTAATATTTGCATTTCCCTCTAATGCACAGGGGATTATGCCTGGATACCTGACAAGTCACCTTGCACTCTGTAATCACAACTGCCCGTTAGGATAATTAAACTGTCACCTAACAGGGGGAAGCATATGAGTGCAGGAGGCCAACCTGATGTAAGAGCCAAACCTGGATTGCTGAACATTTTATTTATCTACTTATTTATTTTGTCAGAGATAAAAACAGTCATGAAACACGAGCCAAATGTGCAAAAATTTAGCACAGCTTTTCCTCAACGTGTCATTTACTGATAGAAGTGCAGAAAAATTCATAATTACAAGAACTCATCATACCTAGAGAATTATAACAAATAGAATATTTTTGCTTTTAAATACTTGGGAGATGCTCAGATAGTCTGGTTATGTCAGAAGGTTTTAGATTAGATTGATAATGCAAATATGTCAAACTTGCCCACCTAAAGAGATGCAGTACAACTAAGATTAATAAACATGTCACCAGGAAAAGCTTAGGTACCAGAGTTTGCATATTTGCAACTTGAATTGTTGAGGCGTTCTTGGAAAAAATATCCTTATAGAACAAAAACATGAGAGAATTTCAGAAGAGAGTCCTGACCACAACAGTCCTTATTTATGCCCAACATTGTTTTAAATCTGGAGGCACCAAGTGGGTCTCTGGATTGTTCCCAGGCCACCAAGTTCACCTTTACTGAAAACCTCTGCCCCCTAGGATACAGAAATCTGAAGGAAAATCTGAAATATGTGTACTTCTTCGTGTGTTTTGACTGAAATGGTGAATAGAGAAAGCCCTCGGGCAGCAGCAAACTCCTTCCTCCCAAAGAAGCAAGATGGCAGAAGAGGCTGGGAAGTCACCCCACACTACCACCAATGGCCAAGGCCACTGGTGGGTCCTGAAGAGAGCTTGTTGCCATCTGAGTCAAGTGGGGGAACATCAGAGCAATCAGTCACTGCTCAAGGCAACCCCTTTCAAAGCCCTCCTGGCCATATCACTGCATTATGGGTCTGTCTTGCCATTGCTGTGTCAGGAATGGGCTACTCCTGCTTGCCCCTCAGCCAGGGTCTGTGCCAGGGAGAGATGCCAGTCCTTCCTGCAACCAGCTGAAGTTGTGTTGACCAAGAGCAGCGAAGACAGCCATGTTCCTCCACTCCACACCTCCTTGCTGAAGAAGTGTCAGACCAGGCTGGCAAACATCAGGACAAACAACCAAAAAGAGAAGGATGCCATGATCCCTATCTCTCAGATGTTGGGTTTTTTTGGCTGGTTGGAAGTACATGCCGAAGACCTCCATCACACAAACCTAGGTCCCTTCTTCCATGGTTATTCTCACTAGGTTCAACAGCCAGAAAAAACTTTTTTTTTTTTTTTTTTTTTAAAAAGAAGCACAGACTGTGATGCTGTCACCAAATTTGAGCCTCAACCCCTCACTGTTAGGGTAATCCTGTAGGGTAACTGCAACTGGTGAGGAACCAGCACTGAGGAGGTGCCGCTCCAACCCGAGCCACGCTGGGGCAGACTGTGTGGAGATCCTGCTACACCTACTTAGCGTATATTAAATATAAGTGTAACGTCTTCGATCCCATAAAGAAAGATTATGCCTTATTGCATTAAAGGCACGGTTTGCCATGAGCCACCCAAAGTCATTACGGCAATTAATCCTCACTTGAAGATGAACCGAAACACTTAAATCACACTTGAACCATAGCATAATTGCTGCTTTTTTCAACAATGAAAAAAATGTTTCATTAACCATTTTTTTTTTTTAATTTTTAATCCAATTAGCCAAGGGAATTTAATGTTTTTTTTAAAAAATAAAGATTATGGGTTTTTTCTTAAGATGTATGATTACAGTTTTAAATTAAAAAAGGGAAAGGCGTACAATTTTTTGAGCGCTTCCATAATTTCACTTAGACCCCAAAATAATTAATGACAATGCAGTAAATTCCCTTGGAGTATGAATACAAACTATCCAAAACAGTTTAATACTTTTTAAGTCTTCTTGTTACTTTCATAGTCATTAACTATAATTCAATAGTATGCTCCTGGGAGCTCCACACCTAATTACCTTTCACATGTAAGAAAAGTTTTATTCAAGTATTCATGCTAAATGCATTCTCTTGTGAAAGAGTACGTCTCAAAGCTACATTAATGCAAAATATGTACAAATAAATGCATCTGTGTAATTCGTGGTGGCTTGTTGATGTATTAGAATGAAGACTACAAAAATGATGGAAAAATCTGACATTTTTCTTAAAAAGAGGTAGCTTCAGAATACATGCATAGTTAATATTCTCCATATGTACAGCACTCAACTAGAAGATTTTCCAAAGCATCCTCATTCTATGTCACGGCAGGAAACAATACAAAACATATTGGTTATTGAACTGCTGGCGTGAATTTTTACTGCATATAAAGAAGCATTAAATTGCAGCACGCGAGTTACCCAGCTGCCTTAACAAGAAAAAGTGCGTATGATCCCATTATTTTAATTCTGCAATATGGATTCTTCGTGGAGCCATCCTGCACGGCGTTTATTTATTCGTGCCATATGAAACACAGAACTTCCCCTGACAAAAGGAAAGCAAAACCGTTCAGAAATAACTCTGGTTCGAAAAGTTTAAAATAGCCTTTAATCAGACTTTTATTTAAACATACCAGATTTTAAAATAGATGCCTGTAGTCTGTTTGACATATTCTGTGCAGTGCCTAGTACTGGGTTCTGCTCTGGCTGGGGTCTGGCTCCAGGAACAGACCCTGCTGCCCCCTCGCCATGAGAGGAGGGGGCAGCGTGATACAGGGGATCAAGCCTGATCCATCCAGGAGATCCATACAAACTCTAATCCCAATGTTTGCTTTGCAGCACGTCCTGCCTATGTGAGAACAAAGACAAACAGAGAACGTAACTCCCAAGCAATTAAACCCTACAGAAGGGGCGAGCCGCTTTCCTGCTCCTTTCTGACTTTACTCCCAGACTAATCAGTCCTATCAGAGATGTATGAAAACAAAGAGATGCCGGAGCCCGCTGCCAGGCCCGGGCAGCCCAGCAGGCTCTTGGTGAAGAGCCTGAAGGGAGAGGGGAGCACTTAGGAGCAGATCTGTGCTGTGTCATTTATCACCGCACAGCCCCAGGCTACGACGTATGGCGCTCTCGGTGAAGCACCTGAAGGCAGCTCGGTGGGGCCCTATGAAGATCAATGATACACCAAAGAATACCATTAAAGGACACATTCATCTTCCCCTAATCAATAACGGCCTTAAAATGATCTCCGTGACACACTATTCTTACAAGCATTGCTGCTGGGCTTCTTCAGCTCACTCGTCATCCTCTGGCACAAGTCTTATTACTGGCAACTACTTCGCACGCTGCTCTCAGAGGGGGAATCTGGCTTCCACTGAAACTTCACAGACAGAACCAAGAAATATAAAAGCTGCACCAAGTTCAATGAAGGTACCGAAACCCTTTCAGTCTCCTCAATAACCTCTGATACAAATGGTGCATGTGGCAAGTGATTTTTTTTGTTTATCAGACCAAACCAGCCTAATCTTACACACCGTTCACGGATTTTTGCAAGCCTTTGCCAAGGGGATTGATGAATTTATGAAAAGCATCCTCAAAATCCGCATAAACAGCAATTAAAGAGAAAGAAGCAGCAGACTGAAAATGCAGAGCTTGATTTGAATACTGACAGGACCAGAGGAAATGGTCTGAAGTTGCAGCAGGGGAGGTTTAGATTAGATATTAGGAAGAATTACTTTACTGAGAGGGTGGTCAGGCTCTGGAACAGCCTGACAAGGGAATGGATTCACCATCCCTGGAGGTATTTAAGAAACATGTAGATGTGGCACTTCAGGGCAGGCTCTAGTGCCAAAGACTGTAGGGTTGGGTTTTTTTGCATGTGTATAGTTGGACACAGTGATCTCAAAGGTCCTTTCCATCCATGACGATTCTGTGATTGTGATTTACTTTGTCATGGAGTTAAAGTGTTACATGAATTTGTGTTCCCTCCATCGACAAAGATTCTTGCTCTCCTGGGATAAGCTTTATCCTCTGCATGGAAAGCTGAGGGGGACAGCCCCCAATGCAGGGAGGTACTGAAGCAGCATCTCGAGGGTGCCAGAGTCCTATATGTTTCTTGACCGGTGCCCAACCTCCTGCATGAACAGGAACTGCTGGTGGCCTGTGTCCTTGCAGCTCAGCTGCCATGAGGGTTCTTGCTAGCAGGCTACCTACAACCTCCTGGACTGCAGCATGAAAGGTGTCTCTGTGGCCAGGGGAGCACAGGAAACGGCAATATTTGCTGGCAGACCTTCCTCACTTTTTGGAAAGGTGGACAGGCAATCCCTTCTCCCACACACTGAGACAGAGGGGATGCCTGTGGGCCCTCAACCCCCTCACCAGGAAATGATCTTTGTAGGCAATGGAGTATTCACTCCCTGAAAAAACAAACACTATAGTTTTGCTTTGGCTGAGACAAAACAGCTGCTGCTGTTGGCAGGGGAAAGGGGGCCAATACATGAGTTAACGTGTCCTACATAAATCCCTTTCATTTTTGTTGATCATTCTACATTGGCTTGACCAAGATGCTAAGACAAGGTATCTTAAGCACAAATGTCAGAGTGGCATTGCTCATCTGCCTTACCATGTGCTTGCTCAGCATTGTTGAGCGGAGTTTACCATCGCAGTCTCGAGGGCAGTAACTCAGAAACCATTTAGGAAAGGCCTCCCACAGTCAATGTCCACCAGTAACTCTTGCACCTGCGACACACAATTATCCCTAAATTCACCACCTCTGATTTACTGCTCTTCAGTGCTGTGTTGAGCATGAAGGGAAAGTCCTCTGTTTTACTGCCTGATCAGAGTTTAGTTCTGCTTCATTGAAAATACCACTCTAGTTCAATGATTTCATTAGGGTCTTGATAGATATCCATTTGGTAGGGGTCACAATCATGACTATTTCTCCTGCATCTAAAACACAGTTCCACCCAAGGTACAAAGTTTGGATCTGAACCATTGTGCTGGGAAATCCAAAACCCATGCATATATTTTAATTCAAAAGTGCGCTTCAGAAAAGTACTGTAATGGACCAGGCTGAGAGGCGTCCCCCCTACAGCATCCAGAATTAGTAGCTTTGCAACTGAGCTTTTGCCCAAAATGATTCTCCCATCTGATGCTGCAATTTGTAACTGCAAAGGGGTTTATATATACTTAAGAAACAATTACAGCTAGCGATGCAGAAATAATTCCCATGCCAAAAATACTTCAGAAATTAGGAGAAAACATAACTTAATTTTGATTATAATTAGGTTTCCTGTGGTTAGTTAAATGTTTTCTCATTTACCCTTTTGTTCTATCAGTGTAATCAGTCACCTGGTTCTTTATGAACTCTACACCATGGTGGACAAGCAAAACTAGCTGGAGATAGTCTCAGGACCAGCTTCTGCAAATGTGATGCCCCAGGCAGGACGTAGGCATGGGGCACATAGATATTAAGAAAAATAATAATAATAGTAATTAAAGAACAAAGCCTAGCTCCATTTTAGTGCTTAAAACTAATGCAGCTATTATACTGAGCAACATGACTTTTAATTTCTAATTACAGTATTTATTTTCCTAAACAGATTTCAAAGTTGTTGCAAAAACCTGGATAATTGTTTCACATGAGCAAGTAAATTTTAAGACTAAGTAAACAATATTCATTGGATATTTATGTTGAACTACGTAGTTGTTTAGAAAACAAAAATGAATCAGTATTTCACATTTTCTAGCCTTTGGGGAAGAAACCATTTTTGGTCTTTCTCATTAAAAGTGAAAAGAATTTTCATATCTTGAAAAATTCAAACTTGAGCTAGTTCAGAGAGCGGTTTGCAAACTGGATCTGTATTGGTAACAAAGTTAGAAAGTCCAAATAATGTTTTTCACTGCTGAAAACAAACTACTTTTGAGTATAAGACTCCTCAGTGAGATTTTGCTTGCCTTTAAAGGGAAAGGAAAGGCTGGCAGGGAAGCTGAAACAGGGTAAAACAAACAAACAAACAAAAAAAGAACTCCAAACCTTTCTGCATTTGGTTCTGTTCCATTTCAGCTTCCCTGCTTTGCAGGATGAATCAATATAACATATTCACACCTTTAAAAGAACATAGAAATGGAGCAATTCCAGCAAGTACCCCATTTACTACCAGTAGGTACATTAAGATAGGTCTGTGTGATTAGGTGCTTTGGGTGGGCTCTCACCGAAGCTCACCAGCAGTTCATTAGCGCTGCTCCAATTCCAAGACATCTGTGTTCCCACTTAAAACACTGTATTTCACTCGTATTGAAAATAAAGTGCAATATATGGTTTGGGTTTTGCTGTGGAATTATTTTTTTTTTCTGGAAATTGCAGAAAGTGGGAAGGATAGCATCTACCTCCTACTGCTGCTATAGTTAACATCTTGCAGTGCAGTTTTATGTACTTTCTACTATGCTGTTCTTCACCTTAAGCATGCAAATAGCCTTTTAACCTGAAGTGTTTCCTAGACCAGTCATCCATCTTTTGTTACGTTCTATCACTTTGAGACTGGAAACAAATGAAACCTTTTTTTTTATTATTTTTTAACCTTTAATTGTTAGCTGGCATGAGAGTAGCATCATAAAATCATGCCAACTATTCCCTAGATTACTGTATGTATTTGTGCATCCATATGTGTTCATTTCAATACGTTATCAGTATTAACCAGCTGTTCCCTTTACTAAGTACCAGGAATACAAGCAATACTCTAAATGTTGGTGTTGTCACATCTAATTGCCCAAAATAAACCTGACAATCTTCTAGGGAAATGCACTGCAGGTCTCACTACATATGCTCATTGAAGGATGTCTAGTGAACACTCAAAACAGAGCCTGGAATGGCAGAAAACACCAGTGTTCCCACCTAGGTTTTAAATACCACGGACTTTATCAAAACAAGTGATTGCAAAATTTTGAGCTTATAGATACTCCTCCCTCTTGGCTGCATGTGGACTTGTGGCTCTATATGAGCACAGCTGAGCAACTGGCCTGGTATTTGCAATTATTTTTTTGATAAGGAAAAAAATTTCAAGCAACGCAAAATCTTACAGAGAAGGAAATTTTTATTTGGGAGGCATACATGACAAAGCCACTCATCCTCTAGAAATCCAGGTGTGTTTTATAACTAACAGTTTTCTAAAAAGGAGGCAAATTTCAGAGTCAGAAACCCGTGAGCACAAACAGTCCCAGACAATTTATAATTCTGTACCATAAATAGCTGGTCCATAATTCATTGACGGAGAGTTAATGAGAATATTTGTAACTAATACCCATAAGAAAGATAAGGCGTAGTATAATGTGGTTTATACTTTCCTACAATACTTTTCAAGGACAGCAGGGAAAGCTTCCTGACAGCAAAAAGCAACAAGAAATATTGCACTGACCTACCGATTTCCTACATTCCCATCAAAGTAATCCATGTGTAGAGACATTAAAGAACAATTTGTCCCAACTGACAGTTTCCAAATAACTAGATGCCTTATAATTGCTGGCATCATTAACCTTAATAGTATAATTGTGTAGCTCCAAATAATAATAATAGTAATATAATTTTCCCTCACTTCCAAATCGTTCAGCAAAACCAGAAAAAAAAAATGATGCATGGAAAAAAGTCTAAGGAGGAAGAGAAAGGGGAAAAAGTTGCTAACAGATAAGAACAGGAACTTTATCGGTTTTATCTGCCACAGCTCACAACCTTTAAGGAGTAAGTATCTGCACGTAAACTTCTTTAGACAAGTAATAAATATTAATAATTGCCAACTGCCTATAGGTTTTAGGTGACCTTTTCAAACAACATGTCAGCCCTCTCCATTCTGAGGGCGCGCTGTGGAACATCGTATAAAACCAGTGTTGTCTTGAATGATTCATTCCTCTGCACACCCAAGCTTCAGCGACTCTACCTGCTCGAGTAACCTCTAGTGAAGACATGTTGACATACTCTTTTATTGATAAGTTTAACCACGCATACAAAAAAAAAAAGAGGTATGTTCCCTCTCCCTAAATAGTCAAAAAGTTCCTGAGACACGCAAGGTTGGATACTGGTCACCACAAGTTGCCCCTTGCTCAAGAGAGAGGGAAAGATATCTCTAAAAGGCAATTCAGATTCAATTACCCAAATGAACCTCTGGGGGTAGTAGATGGCTTAGTCTGCACCTAGTTGGAGATGAGACATTTGGATTAGAAACATCTACTGTGTTTTAAACAGAATAGCACACGTGCAGGGAAGGGAAAAATCATTTTGTCAGAAAAATCTGACTCTATAATTGTCATTGGTATAAATAACCAAACTATTTTATTTTTATTGTCATAGTCATCTTCATGCAAAGGGAAGAATCCAATAGATCGTTTTGTTCTTCTGCATTAGGGAGTGTAATATAGCAAATGTCTGCTTCAGCACATAAACATCTGGGTAAAGAGCACTGGACTTCAAGGGGAGACAGTTGCTCAGTGTTTAAATAGATGCATAAGTGCTGTATTGAATATAAATCCCATGTTCTGCAGTTCTTTATGTCAGTGAAAAACACAGAACTAAACGATATAACCTCAATATTAATCTTTGGGAGAAAACCTCATTAGAAAGCAAAGACTCAGGAAGAATAGCTTCCTTGATAATGTATGAGGCTGGTCCTTGGCTCTGTTCCTATTTTGGCCATTGTTATACTCTTCAAGTTGTCCTTTACCAGTCTCTTCATCATCTCTTGACTCTTTCACAAGGGAGGGGATAATGATTCTTAGCTCCTTTAGGTAGTGCTTTGAGACCCATTGATAAAACGCTAATCACTACCATGAGGTTTTCTACAGTAATTATAATTGTCCTGAAAGACAAAAAGGTACACAAAAGGGATAGTCTTTAAGCTTTCAACTGTAAAGTATGCTTTGCAAAAATAATTATTTAACGAAAGTCTCATTTCTTAAACATAAACAATTCAACAAAGCTGGAAGCTTACAAAATTTCTGATTCTCCTACCTTCAATTCTGCATTAGGTACACTGATTTTTCAGCGAGGAGCTGCATCTAACAGTAGTGAACACTTTCTTTTGAATCTATATTCTCTGATGAGCAATACTATACTGTTTCCTGCAAATGTATTTCCAGGGAAGAGTCCCCGTTTATTTTGCTTGAAGCCCTGAGTGATTCCTATAAATATCCTTATACTGCTGGCTTTGAGTGTGGTCTGACCCAAGCTGGGGCTTCTGTGTCTAGCCTGCTGTGCTGCACTACAGCAGGCAACAGGTACTCTCAACAAACCTTTCTTCCTTGGAGTGGAGTATAACGTGCTCCGTAAAAACTAGATAGGCACTGCTGCACCTTCAGATGTGCTAATATCTCAAGTATTTTGAAATCTGGCACTTCCGCTGAATATTGCATTTTCCTCCCCACTCTATACTCAGAGTTGATGCTACATAGGAATATCTTATTGTGGGACAGATCTATTAAAATCAAGAGGATTTGATACTTTGCAATGGTATATACGCTTATGCAGTTTGATTTTAAAACAACAAAACAAAATCAAAAATTGAGTAACAGATGTTTCCATAAAAGCTCAGCTCTAGCAAACCCATCTCCAGTGTACTATGAATATTCTTGTTAAAAGGGACATTTAAACACTGTGGCTCTCTAGAGCCACCTTGTTGAGATCTATGTAGCCGGAGTATTATGCATGGAACTCCCAGCAGAAAAGTTAAAAGCTTGAGACATCCCACAGACAACCAGCAGCAATCATGTCATCAATCATCTCCAAATTTTATCCAATCCAACTCTCATAAAGTGTTATTTAATATGGCTTTGTCTGGCTAAAGCTCCTAGGAGAGCTCCTGCTTTCAAACAGGGAAAGAAAAAAATAGTTCTGTTGTTAATTTTTCATGCTAAGAAAACAAGATTGAACCAATAAAATACAATTAGCAAATCTGTTCAGTGTAGTGAAATCCAGCCAAGGCTGCCGCTGTAAAACTTTCTGCATTTTTGTTAATGACAAATTTTGTCTTTCTCTTGTGTTTTTGTAAATTCCCCATTATTCTTTTTTTAGTTGCACGGATCGGGATAATTGGCCATGGGCATCAGGGCATAAATGTTCCTCAGTGAAAAACTCTGGAAAGGTGGGGCAGATTGCGTTTTTGCTTTGCCACTAAAAATCTCTTTTGTCTTAATCTTCTCTATAGACACCCTTAGGGCTACGAGAAGAAAATAATCAAAAAGAAACACGCAGGTTGTGCCTTATAAAATGCTGATATCAGCAGAGCACAGACTTTTTATACGCGGAAGTGATATTTTCATCCATTATTACCTCAACCAACTACTATTGCTTTTTGTCACCTATAAAAGTTCTGTCTTATTTTTAGGCTGCAGACTAGCAGTTACATATTGGGAGATAGCTGTATGAGCTGTATTTGCTACATGCTGCATAGCGAGAGAGTTGACATTTCTTGGGAACAAGTCACCCCACTCACAGAGCTCTGCGTTACATTTGATATTCAGAGATGTTGTTCATTAGGCTGTGACAGCTGTTGCCAAGTCTTTGCTTGAGTGAAAGAAAGAGTGAAAGCATGCCAAGATCAAAGGTAAGCTTTATAAAAAATTACCGCTGTAGAAGAGTTAGAAGAGAAAAAAGTTTGGCTACTAAAATCACGTAAGATGTCAGGGTCTCACCTTAAGTGAGCTCATGTCCCCTGAGATGAACTAGAAAACAGATTTCTGGGGACCCCTGAACTGAAAAAGTTCTTAATTCTGTGAGTGATCACACAAAAGGAACTCTGGAGGAATTATCAAGATCCAAAATACCTGCCCTGTGTAAATGAAGGTGATACCATGACCAGTGTTAGTTAAAAACATGTTTCTGACAGTTACAGTGATCAATGAGCAATTCTGCTACCGATGTACTTTAAGAAGTTAGTAAGACTAAGACTTTAAAAGAGAGGTTACAAACAGGATTGTACACTTCCAGGAGCTCTTGCTTCATTTGGTAAAAGAACTGCTTCTCTCTGGACCACAGCAACAGACAATTTGACTGGGGCAAGAGTAATCCTGAGAGTCCTGTCTCACGCCTTTGAGTCTTCTGTTTGCTCATTAAAGCCAGGAAGGGTTATTCCACATAAGTCTTCAGACAGGCCTAAATAATTGTGCCTTTCTGTAAAGCTCTTACCAGGAAACAATAGCAATTTATGAAACTGAGTCACATGCAGTAGTTTAATCAGTGTGTTAACTGATACTTTTCTTGACATGCTGCTGTAACGAGACTTTTCCAACTTCTTTTCTCCTTTGACACATGGCCGTTACATATCAGTTTATATATACATACATATTTAAACACTTGTGAAGAAGTACAGTTTACATTTTGATCCTTAATGGATCAAAGCCTTCTGCAAGCACAAGGTTGTAGGCTTCTTTACTGAAGCCGACCAGATGGCCATGTTATCCAACTCGCTAAATTATTCCTATGTGACACAGAAAGAGAAGACTGATAAAAATGCAATATCAAAAATGATGAAAAAAGAGGAGCTAAAGAGAAGGGAAAAAAAAGTTTACTGCTTCCAGTTTTGTCCATGAGAATGGTACGTCCATTTCCCTGCAATCACTGACAGTATTAAACTGCACAGCTGTGATGTGGCCAGCTACTCTCATTCTCTATTGGCATCCCTGTGTTGGTTGGAACTTCATCAGGGAAGGTATGTAGCTCCCCATCCAAGACAGTAGGGCCAGTAAATAGCAAACAGTCCCAAAATCAAAGCCCTCATTTTTGAAAGAAGCATCTCTATTCCTATGGAAATACTGGAATATGGTTTCCCAAATGAAATGATTCCCAAATTAGCCAATTATGTTCAGCTTACTATATACAGCTAAAAGCTTATTATATTAAACTCACAGTTTCCTTCTCCCTCTCTCAAAAAAATATGCTTATTTCCTCTAAGCTGTTTAAAAAACAACAAGCCGTTTGCAATAAAAAACAATGTCCTTTCAAACTAGGTCCCATCAAAAGACCGATCAACTCTCAAAATTCCTCAAGGTCAATCAAATGCAGTTAGCACTCAGGAATCCCAGTGGTGTTCAATGATATAATGAGATGTTTCTTTCTTCCAAGAAGCAGCAGGTCACTAACATGATGAATTCTAGAGCTGAACAAGCATGAATTTCACTGGAAAATGTGGCTCAAGTAGCAGTCAGGCTCCTTCACAAAAGCTTAGTAGATCTAACAGCATGCATGAAACACTGCCTGTCCAACATACAAAGGATTCTTATAAAAACATCTGCCAACCCTTGGAGCTTGGATCATACGGAGAAATAATGTAAGGAGAATTAAGTGGACGTGCTCTTTTAGAATTCAGTCTACACATTCACTCCAATTGTCTGCTCCTGCTTCTGTGTTTTTCTCCTAGGAAATATGTCTAAGCCAAAAGGGAAGAATTCACTTTTATGGGCCAGTGTGACCCTGTCTGGTTTAAAAGCTTCTGCTCTGTAAAAAGCATGGTAACAAAACACACAATGTTGCTTCTGTTTACTTAATGCACTATTTCCCCAGGAATTCTGGTACTGTCATAAATAGAATTTCTTGCTTTTACTGCTTTGGAGATACTTTCCCTTTTCAATAATTCTAACAGAACTAAATTGTTTGCATAAATTTTGCCTTTTTTCCACTACTTATGACAGCAAGCAGTGTCAACATGTTTATGAACATTGTTCCTCTAATAAGGCAGTGCAGGCGGCACTTTGGTCTTCTGAAATAGGCCCAAAATTAGACTGGTCAGGGAAGAAATATCTGGCACTTAGGTGCATCAGGCATAAACATTCTTCCTATTTTTTTATGGCCACTGTCAGCCTGATGGATGGAGCAGAGGGCCAGCCAGCTTCTGTGCAACTGCCCCCACTGTAGGGGTCCACAGGTTCTCCTTGCCATAGAGCTGCAGTGATGGGGATGGGGCTCGCTTGGGATGCACGGATGAGACACTGCATGGTTTTGAGCAGTTGGGCCAAATCCCTTTTTGAGATCTACTGCTCGTCGTGAAGCAGGCTCTGAAAAGGACATAACTCCATCTCCTGCCTCCTGTTAGATGTGAATCTTAATCAGGAAGCCTCTATGGCTCCTGGATTGCCCTGTCTACTTCCTACTACCAGGAGGTAATCTGGTCTCAGTTGGTCGAAGGCCTGACCGCAAGTGCCAACCCGCACCTGAGTTCTCCAACAGCACCTTGAACTTTGATTCCTCTGAAGACTCAGTGGGAGAGGACCTTTTTCCCTGGGGTTGAACATGTCAAAAGGATTAAGTCCAGCTAAGCAGGGAAATGCCTGTTTCAAGAGTGCACTACCAGGATGTTGGCACTGTCCCCCCCCCGAGTTGCGTCTTGGCACCAGCACTGAGGTGGATGCTGCACACCTACCATCACCAAGGGGGAAAAGAAGGATGAATATTCACTGCTATATTTGCTTTCCCTAACTTTTAGATATTCTTTTAGACCTACATGAGAGCCCCTGTTTACTTGGATGAAAATCTGAAAAAAAGAAATTCTTACTGTATGGCACTGGTAATTTTTTATTGACCTTTTTCTAGGGAGGAAAATAATTTTTAATGCTCTTCCAACATATTTATATAGCTTTCCACCTTCCTATCATAGGAAAATAAATCTTTAACTCTTATGTCAGCTCAAACGTCAGCACACTTAAGGTTACTCCTAGAACTATAGTGTCTTACATAAGCAGTTTGGTTCTTTGTAGTAGATACACTCCTCACAATAGGTCTAATTTCTTAAGACTTTACTTACTCATTACTCCTAAACAGTATTTCTAGTAGCAGTTCAGACACTTTTTCTCACTGTTTGGGTAAACACAGATTCGTGCTTCTTTCTGTGACTTTGTCAGTTCCAAAAAGCCTGTGGGAACTCAAATCCTATTATGGATGGGGCAGAGGGGGGCTGGAGACAAAGGATGTCCCTCCAAAAGACTTTAATGGGCCCAAAGAGGGCACAAGGAGAAATGGCTTCTCCTCCAGCTCACAGGTTGAAATACTACCACCAAAGTATCGTGAACACAGAGCTTGAAATTCTCATTTAGTTCCCTACATGAAGTCTCCTTATCCTTGACTTGAGAGGAGCAAGATGAATGTCACTGATGCAGAATTTCAGGACAGTGCTTGATGCATACTGGCTTTATAATTAAAAATATACAACTGAAGAAAAGACGGTCATAAAATGTTGCCTAGGGCTATATCTAATACATGATGGTGCTTTCGTTTCCTCCTTACATTATATTTTTATCATCAACCCAGGGAGTTCATTAAATCTGTAAAGCTGTTGGAAGTTATCTGACAGCGGATTGTATTACTAGAGAGAACTATCGATCCAGGCTACTCGATCCCATTACAACACACTTCCATAAAGCTTGCAAGAGGCAGCAATCTGTTGCTCCTGTACTGACCACAGTTATTTCTCATAGATGGAATAATGAAATGTTTTCTGATGTATAATCATGACAGATTTTATCTGGAATAAGTAAAACAAGGAAAAGTCAGTCATAAAATATAGCGTGTCTGGAATCAAAGGAAGCGAACTCCTCTGCTCTTCCATCAGGCTGACAAATAACTAAGCCATTGTGCAGCTCCTTGTATATGACATTAAATCTCAATCAGTGAGAGACTGTGAGATTGAAATGGAATTATTTATCTGGAATATCTAAAAAGGGCATTGCATCACAAACTCTAAACTTCTTGTTTTGATGCAGTATCTTTCCCAACAATGACTAAACAATGTCAAACGGACCCTCTCATCACTGAAGATGTGATATACGAAACCTTCACCAGGACAAGGAACCACCACTTGAATCTTAAAAACCATTATCGAACAGGGCTTATGTCATACATAATTCTTATAACTGGAATTCACTAGCCTGCAATTCATGAGGAGGAACTTAATTTAAGCAAATTTGTAACATGAAGGACTCAGAGGAACTCTTTCCGCTGGTTTTATATAATGAAATACCAAATTATATGCACCAGTTTATGTTACTATATTGACAGCTGGCAGAATTATATCCCACTAAAGCAGTGCCATACTTTCATATGATAATTTCAGTACTTGCAATTTAATCAAAATTGAATATTTGGGGCTGAGATTTTCAAAGGCTAGTACATGCATGAAGGTGTTTTTTTTCTCCTGGGGAGTGTTATAAAAAAAAAATATCTCTATTTTCCCTGCTATCCAGTTCATGTGTAAGAATTTGGTAATCAGTTTATGGAAAAGCCTTAACATGATCATGCTTTGGAGCAACAAACCAAAGCGTAGCTGCTCCCCTAGTGTCAGGAGCACATCCATGTTGAGGTGTTACCCACAATTGGCCATGTTATACCACTTCTGCAAAACATTTCCTACATGCCCATCACGCAGGACTGACTGCCTTGGGGAGGGAAGAGGAGTGGCAGAAAAAGAAGATCAAGGAAAGACTGGGAGCATGCCTCCACCTAAAATTTAAAATTTAAGGACCTCTCAGCAATGCTCAGCTGGCAGGTGAGAGACCTGGGTAAGTGAGAACCTCACAGTCCTTCAGCCTGGCAGCTGGTCAACTAGCAAAGACTGACCTGCTGCCTCATGAACTGAAAAGGTCCGGTCCCTGCTGTGGATGCACAGGAGTCTTCTGCATGTGATTTGTGAGACAGTTTGCATCAAGTGCTGTATTTTGACACCTTGTCCCACTTTCTCCCTGCCTACGCTTTTCAATATTTAAATTAAAAGCACTAAGACAGCACAGTACAACTGGTGAATGAAGAATTCTGCATGCAGCAGCTCATTCACCTCTTAACACAGATTTGATCCTTGTGCACTGTCTCATTATAATCACAAAATAAGCTGGTGTCAGGGTGAATACACATAATAGGCACCTGTCAGTCTAACATCTGGATTATAAACCATACAAATGAAAGAACTAAATTAAAACAGCATGAAGTAGCCTCACCTCTGGCATTTCTTGACTTCCACATTTTTAATTTGACACTCTAACATTCTTTTGAAAGCCTCTTTTTTTTTTTCTGTGTTCATGCTTACACTACACCTCTTACACTATTACAAAGTACATGGTACTTTCATTGCATCCTACAAATGCCTGCTCAGTGTTGGCGTACTGCTTAGAAAGAAGCATGACAAAATGTAACTTAATTTAATGGAAAAGGACGCCCTATGGATGCGCTGTATGAAAGGAATCAAAATGCAGCAGAAGATGGCCCATGTGAGCCTGTGGCATCAGCAAGCAAGAAGGAACAGAAGTTGTGCACCTGGGGTAAGGCTCGAGCTCCAGCTGCATCCATTGGTCACAGCTAAGACACACAAAACCTGTTCTTTGCTGTGGGGAGCCCACGCTACAGACCTTCCAAGCAGAGCTCCTCCACCCAGCTACTTCACTGTATGAGATGCACAGAGTTAATCATCTGAGACCTTGCCACCTCGCTCAAATTTTTCCAGCAGATTCACTGAGGAAAAACAGACAGAAAAACATGGCACAATCACAAAACCTGGTAATACTAGCAGCATCCTGAAAATGACTTGGATGTTGAGAGCTGAACAGAACCAGCTATCGATAACCCAAATGCTATAATTAGACAAGTGAAAGACACACAAATTTGACTTGAAGGACAGCTGGCTGCAGAGCTCACACATATGTTGTACGGCACGGTCAGTTCTACAATTAGAGGAATATAGAAACCTCCTTTATAAAAAGGTGTCCTTAGGTGTTACCAAATCATTTCACAAATGGCTCGACACTTTTGCACAGGGTGGTTTCAGAGTTTAGATCACTATATCAGAGCTTTTTTTCTGAAAACTTGACCTCAAACTCAGTGGCTGCTCCCCACTGGGCTTAAGAATTAGCTGAAGATGAAGCACAAATAATTTTAGCAGGTCTCCTACTGGCAATAAAGCAAAAGCACATAACACAGTAGATCTTTTCTTGCCATTAAAAGTGCCCATTCCTTCCATAATCTCCAGACTGCCACGTTAAATTTTCATTTTCTTCTTTGGAATGTAGTTTCTTTGTTTATTAGAGACCATATAAAAGACAGGTAAAATAAAGAGGAACTCTCCCCTTCTCCAACAATTAATAATATGGTCTCCCTTTTCTCTCAAAGATAGCAAATAAGTTGAATTGAGAGAAGATGTGACACAGACAATACAGCAAAGACATGAAATGTAACCCTGGGTTGGCTAAATGGAGCAACAACTAGGAGAAAGATAACTTTACCTCTAAATATCACATCGATGGGAGCAACACCAGAACATCACACAGCATTCTGCCATTTTCCTTTTACAAGAATAAAATAAAACTGGAGAATCTGTGTAACACTCAACCCAGAGCTGGGAAAAGATGTTACAGTGAGGGATTTAAGAAGTTAAAACTGTTTAGTTCTTCAAAAGAAAAGATTTGATTACAGCAAAGCTGTACCTTTTCATGGAGAAAATGCCAATATTAAAGACCTATTTAATCTAATGGGGAATGACATAACAAGAACCAATGACTAGAAGCCGAAGCTAGATAAATTTAAATGAGAATTAATGCCTCTGCTTCTAGCAGAGAGGGTGATTAACCTTTGAAACAAACTACCAAAGGAAGTGCTAGATACTCCATTTATTGAAATTTTGGATTAAGACTGTATGACTTTCTGGAAAATATCCTTTAATCAAACACGTCACTGGGCTCCACACGCAAAGTCTTTTTGTGACTTCCTTAAGAGTGGAATCTGCTTCACCTCTTGAATGACAGCACCACAGCCTTACACACTACCACCTTCATTTTTATAAAACCCCAGCTCCCTCCAGAGTAAGAAAAGCTCCAGTGTATTTTACAAAGAGATTGAAGAATCTAAGACTAAATTGCTCCTCTTCCCTTCTGTCTCCACATCAAAAGCGAGGCAGGATATACCTCCCATTTTGCATTTTCGCTTGGAGGGCACATGACTGACCTCCCAACTGAAAGAGCATACGTATGTTCTTGGTGGATCTCACACTCCTCTTCAGTCCTGGTTCTGCCCAGCCCCATTCAGCCACACACCTTACCAAAGGGTATTGAAGCTCTCATTACAACTGTTGGAAAGTTACTCATTGGTGTCAGTCACACAAACTGTCCTGTTGCCTAAACTCCTATTTGTGCCTCTAAATGTGCTCTCTCCTCCACATGGAAGGGGCTGTGGGTGGGCTGGGAATAACGACGATGCCCACCAGAGTGATGGCAACCACTGCACCGATGCATCTCCTCACCCCTCCAACCTGCCACAAGATCCAGAAGGACAGCGTGGCAATTAAGTATAACATTTTAAAAAGTGTTTCATTTAATAAGGTACACAGGGTTTCACTCTTGAATTATCACTCTATCATGTGGCATGAAACTGTAATAGATCTATGCGTGTTTCTTAACAGGTTTTCTCTATTAGAAAAAGGTGGCATCTTAATTTAGGTGCAAATTATATTACACTACCACTGTGACATCACTGAGAATAAAGTATGTACGTTTTTCCAGGTAATGTATATTTTGTACCTGTAACCAGGTACAAAAAAACAATAGTCACCACACTCAAGTCGCAGCCCCCTTTCCATCTCACCCATCCTCATCCTTTTACTTATGTCTTTTAATGTTCCAGAGCTCAGAAAAACTTTCCCTACTTCTTTCTTATGCTCTTTTCCACCCAAAAGCCATCATGTCCTCACCTACAGAGGTTTGCTTCTGAAAGTTCATGTGAGGGAAAGAAAACTGTTAGATGACACAGTGCTGTCTGACCTTGCTATCTGCTGATTACTTGGGTGACTTTTACAGTTAATAGGCACCAGGCTAGCAATGGAGATTTCACCACCAGCCACATCTCTCCTCTCCTACAAGACACTGCACAAGGCTCACAAAATTGTGGTGAGTCAGCCCAAGTGCATTTATTCCATAGATGTCCGTTCACTGCTTGACTTTCTACTGCTGGCTATGTTGCATTTAAGAAGTCCACCCCACTCACAAGCTATTTCTGATATTCCCTATATTTAAAAGGGAGGGAATTGTCATTCCACAAATCACACAAAATATTTTTGTATTCCTCACTGCAAAATTGCCACTGCAAGACCATAGTTTTCCATGATACCTAGAAAATATGTTCAAGTTCCTCTTTGTTTTATGCCTATTTTAGTGCAGTATGCTTCCCCCTACTTTGGCTCAAGCTTTTCAAGTTAACCTTGGCCGACTATTTTGACAAGGTTATAAAACACTTACTTGATCTGTCACAGGCAGTCCTAAGGACAGATCAGCTAAGTTTGTGTACGTAGTACCTCCATCCCAAATATTTAAATAGCAAGTAATTGATATGTTATAATAAAATTGGCTGATCCTGACAGCTCCAAAGTTTGCAATGCAGAGTGCAACTGATGGAAGGAAAATTCTAATAATTAGGCCAAATATTCTGCACTTCCAGCATGAAATAACTGCATTACAGTTTATACATGACCCCCATGACCCAGAAACAGAAACGTAAACTCTAACTTCCTTTGTGACACAGGTGACTCATTGTCTCTCCAAATATCAAATCACAGTGTATGTCTACCAGGCTTGACTAAGTTTTCAAGGTGTTGCGTTTAGAAAGCCTTTACACTTTCTTTGAGGTATTTTTGATCACAGTGATATTTCCTGCATGTATAAAAAGGGCTATTGCTGGGAGGAAAACCAAAATGGAATATTTAAGTGTATTCATTTACAAAGTCTATTTCAGCGTGGCTGAAAAATCAAGATGCTGCTTGCCTTTGTTGTCAAGACTCTTTCCTTTCAAACTCCTAGAGTATAACCAAAGAGTCAGTGCCAAGTACCCCTCTCTTAATCCACCAGAAACTCTGACCAGTGAGTAAGGGTCAGTTTACCAAACTAGTTCCTTTCTCAGCCACACATCCAACTTGAAGCATACCTAGAAATGCATTTCTCTGTAGTCTCGCCATCCCCTTCAAAGCCATGGCTTGACTAGGAAGTTGGTTGAACATTTTCTAATGGGAGAATTCCACTCAAAAAATCCAGCATAAAAGTTTCAAATTATTTTGTGAAGCTGTGTTTAATGAGGCTCCTGAAGGAAACATGAGACTCCTCAGTCTGCTGAATTCTTGTATCCTACTGGCCCATGGTCCTACAAGACCACCCCAGCATGTGCGTGATCCTTTGCAATGCATTATCTTAAATTACCTACAAAACATCTTCTACATGTCTCATTTACGTTCAAATTATGTCCTGAAAGACCATTTCTGCATTGGCAGGAACAGTTCCTACTGATTATGGACAAGACTTTTGTCTAGGTACAAGTTAGTCAATTCTGCAAAAGGAACTGCCTGGGGGAGCCTCACACGACCAGGTTCTCCACCCAGGATGTTAATCCACAGAGAGAGGCACAAAAGTAATGCCTACCAATTGGTAAAGACATGGCAAGAGCTGCCTGGGTGAATTTATCGTTCTGAAATACCCACCTGGAGAGCTCCTGCACTGATTAAATACTTTGCTGTGAAGGTGGCTCAGAGTTGAGTCAATCCCCTTGTCTCAAGTTGGTCCATTGTCTCAAGGCAATCCACTGTCTCGTCTAGGTACGTGACTATCTGGGGAGCTCCCAGACCGCACAGGTAATTATTAATTTGAGTGTGTACACAGATACAGTCCTGACACCCAGCTACACCACAACTATAACTATAGGACATACTTTAATTTCCTCCTTGCAGCTTTCATAATATACACTTCATAGCTCTGGCGACAGTGGCAATGTCCCCAAAATATAATACTTTCCATCAAATGGAATTTGCATAGTAAATGATATTTAGCATTTACAGAGTATATTTTACCAACAGAAATCAAAGGATTAACATTATTTTCACCATTTAAGAAAGAGAGTTCACAGTTATCTGTAAAAGGGTAAAGAGACTTCCTCAAAAAAACTCAGCCCAGCATTGATACAGAAGGGAAATCATATGTAGGACAGTAGGGCAGCAGGCTTAACTTCTGTCCTCTCAAACTTTTTATCAAAACGATGAAAAAGATGGTCACCTGAAAAGTTGACCCTCAATTTATCACATCAATTCAGCAACAAGGGGACAAACCCAGGAGATGTCAAGGGATCTGACTAGGGAACTTGTGGCTGAGTCACTAAGACCCACATTTTTACCAACTCTGTGTTACACGATTTTACTCATTAAATGTTTTTTCTATATATACTACCAGATAATACATTAAGGATATAAAAATATACATTCTATCTGTTTCAGTATAAGACAGACCAGAAGTCAGCTTCTCAGATTTATAATCTTGTCATTACTGAAATAAAAGGACCTGAAGACAGAATATACAACCCAAAAAAGCATCATTTTCCTTAAAGCAAAAAAACAACTCCTCACCTTCAAAATGTACCTTTTAGGATGCTCCTCTCCTTTTTAAGTACAAAAACCGAGGAACAAACCCCATCATGATTTAGAGGAAGCACTGATAAATAAATTATAATTCGGCACTACCATTTTTAGGATGCATGGTTCTTTTATTAAAATCAGCCTTCCAGCACTAAAACGAGAAATCACAGGAAATTAGACCTATGTTTCTGCTGCACTGCAATGGCTCTGAAAATACACAGCACTGGCTGATTTACAACACTGACATTGCTGATGCCACCAACTGATGACTACCTACAGGCTTTGCTGCTGGTTTGAAATAGCACTGAACTTCAGCCAGTGCAGGAGTTTGATTATGGAGGTAATCTCCTTTCTCCCTGTTCATTATGCTGATAAAACAGCAGCTAGCACTTCATGTTTGGCGGAACTTCTACTTTAATTACAGGATTTTTACTAAAGCTTGCCTTTCGGTGACATTTCAGGAAATGTGGAGTCTGCATGCGCAATGTAAAAACAACTAATTGATTCTGTATCACTGTGCCTGCATTGCTACTTGCAATAGATTACGGTTCCTGGTATTTTAAGTGTGGAGAGGTAATAAAGCGTTATCCACTTGCTACCTAAGTAAATATTTTGTGTGAAGAAAGGCCTTTTCCTGGATGGTAATGCAAGTATAGAATTAAGTTCTTTCATTGTATCAGATAAAAGTTTATATTAAATATAAGAAAGTTTTATTTGAAGAATATTTAGAAAAATGGTTATTCGTAGATGGTGACGGATTACTCAGGTTTAAAAACTGAGTCAAGTGTTGAATTTAATCAATACGTGATTGCGATGGCAAAGTCAGATTCATGAACATTATTAAGAACAAACCTGCTAGGAATAAAAACCAATTCCTAACAAGGAACAAGTGGCACCTCACATGAATGCTGATCTTCCCAGCTTTATCAGTGATCAGAAAGAAACACCGTTAGTAGCACAGCATTGCAAGTAAGTTCTCTCATGGGCCACTGCATTCCTAAAAGTCTTATTGAAGGTCAGGGGCTACAGGACATTACAAAGACTTTGAAAATGAAGTGATTTTTGTTTTCTTTTCAGGCATCAGCTATTTTCAGGAATCAGTTTTAGTCTCCTTCCTCATGCCCTCATAGGGTCACCTCGCTTACTTAGGACATCTGAAGAGGCATCCACCAAAGCAAAATAAGACAATGGAAACTGGCCTTTAGGGTCACAAGTCGTCTGATCCTTTCAGATGTCTAATGGCACACTTCTACAATGCAACACATCGTGCCCTAAAAGTGTGTATTTCTCTCCACAGACTATAAGAAGAGCCCATACAAGTAACACTGATGCAGACATCTACAATGAGTCAGATAAATCCCACCCTTAGTGTCACTACAGAGCCTCAAGCCCAGCATCTTGGATGCACACTTCTCGTACAAACAGGATCAATATTTTCATGTATAAGTGCGGAAATTCTTTCCCAGTCTCACTGTTTCCAGTGTAACACAAGTAATAAGTGACTTGCCATAGTAAAATACGCTACCCAGCCAGGAGGAACCTTCATGTAACAGAGATACTGTCTTTCTACTCTGTTGAGAGGGTATAAATGCCTTACAACAAACAGGAACTTGAGGTACTTTATGCTTGGGTTCTACAGTATAATCTCCTTACTGCCTTATAGGCAGAATCAAGTATCAAACCTAGGATTGTTCTGTTTGCACTTCTTTAATTCTAAACTTGCTGATGGATTTAATCTAGCCACCATTCCCCAATCCAAGAGGGATCATGATCACCTTGCCCAATATTTCTAGTAGGAAAACCCAATCTGTTCCAGGAAATCGCTGATCTAAGCATACTTTCCATAAATTAACAGTTCGGTTTTCAAAAGTGACGTGCCAGCCATAACTCAAATATGGATACTGAATGCCCTGACAACAATAGCAACACTCAGCACCAGACTATAAATACGTGAGGTCTGACTCACTCCTCCCTTTTATAAGCGTAACCCAGGTCTGCCCACCGGCCACCATGAGTAAAGCTGCAATTGTCCAAGAATCCTTATGGAAAATGGATTGTTTGCAGAGAGAGGCTATTAAGTGGCGATTTGAAAAAAAAAAAAAAAAAAAAAAAAGAAAAAAAAAAAAATATATTGTATATTTT
>NW_015091009.1:961145-1010057 GCF_001431845.1 Calidris pugnax | reverse complement strand
GAGGAGCTCAGAAAGGGCTGAGGCACTTTAACAACAAGAAGTGTTGGGGCAGCTCCAGCGCTCCTCCGCGCAGCCAAAAAATCATTATTCTTTTTTTTTTTTCTTTTTTGATTTGAAAAAAAAAAAAAAAAAAAAAGAAGAAAAAAAATGTATATTGCATATTTTTGCAAAATTCTATGCAAAAAAAGATTTAAAAGGAGAAAGGCAATATATAGACCTAAGAGCAGCACTTACCTTCCTCACTCCCCCTCCCTCCCCCCAGCTTGCCCCATGCTTCAGTGGACTCAGCGGTGGCTGCTGCATCACCAGCATGCAGCACGCTGGACCATCACTTGAATGGGAGCCAGCCAGCCATGGCAAGGAGAGACTCATGGGCACTAAAAAGAAAAAAGTCAATTTTGAGGTAATTACGTGTTGAATGCCCTTCTTAACTTGCAGCTGTTGGGGGCACTCAGCACATATGGTTAAGGTTGATGAAATTTTTAAAGTCACTGAAATTTATAAGGTTACCTTGGCAGGTCACCCAGCTTGAATTTTTTTTCTTGCTAGTGCACAGCTGAGAGCGAGACTACACTGTTCACCGACTGTAAAAGGGGAACGCAGTCATGCTGCATCAGGAACCGCTTAAGGACCAAAACTGAATCAAAACTCCTCAGTGCTCCAGGGCAAATGATTTGAGGGAGAAGCAAGACAGGAACAATTATCCATCACCTCCTTTAAAGTGCTGTATCACTGTCCTGGTTCTATCCATCCCTTTCCCTCAGCTTCAGAAGGGAGGGAAGCCTTTGTAAAGAAACTGCTTCCCTTTCTGGCTTCTGCATGCTTTTGGATGTGGGTAGCTCCTGCAGTTGAGTAGGGGAACTCCTTATGCCCCTCAAACTATATTTTTGGCTCAGGGGGGAATTTTTACTACATTTTTTGGGGTAGAAAATTCCTTGAGAAAGATCACTTTTCCTTCTATTTTCAAAGAAACATGTGGACAGGAAGGGATTGACTCACAGAGTCTTGACCACTTGCCGTTCCCCTTAGATTACTGTCACACATCTCATGACACTAGGTGTGTGGCTTCAACTACAGCTGCAGCGAGTAGCCTTAGAAAGAAAGACATTACTACCTGAAACAGACTGAAGTCAGTTGGGGTTCCTATTTCTAGTCAGCTCTCTGCACCATTCCCCATGGTCACAGAGCTGAACCCTTGGCTTTAAGAGAAGCCAAGCGCTGAAGAGCTGTCAAGACCCAATAAGCCTTTGTGGCCTTGGCGGTGCCAGGCGAATTCCCTTCCCTTACTTACCAATCCCTCTTCTGCTGTCCTCTGACAACCGAGGGGCCTCAACCACAGCCTGCAATTAAAGTAGCCATGACCCTGCTCTAAAAAGTTCACTCACAAAAGAGAAACTATGTTCTACACATCTTCTTGCTTTTTATTTTCTGAGTCAGGCTTTAAAACTGTGTTGTGTGCCTACAAAAAGTTGCTGCAAACAAAGACCTGTACAACGTAATACAAGGCAGTAAGATGTTAGGTGAACCATGAGTAAAGCACAAAGCAAGAAGTCATCTGTCTTGGAGGATCTGAAATGATCTTCCCCAACAAAAGGATGTGGCTCCTTTGCATTCAACGCCCCGTAGGAAGGCTCCAGTGTTCGGCCCCGTATGACACAAGTTCAGACTGTTTCCATGCAAGTCCCTGTGGAATTGTGTTGGCATTTTCAGAGAACTAATCATAATAAATGATTAGTTCTTCAAAACTCTTTAACGAATAAAAATGTAGAGCTGGGTGATTCATAGATGATGCAAGCTTTGGACGTTCAAAGTTTGTGTTACAAGAAATCATAATAGTAGGACAACCTTGCAGAGTCCTTGCCACTTACATTCCTTCGTGACCTGATACAAGAAGATGTAAACAGACCTGCTCTTCGGAAATCTTATCCTTTTTGTATTGAAATTAGTTGTAAATTCTAGATTAAGTACAGTCATGAAATACATGATGTATATGTGTAAATGGTGTAAACAGCGAATAACAGCACTGAGAAGATCTGGTTAAAGTACATAAAATCTTCACCAGAAGCCAGGATTACTGAAGGAGTTCAAGGCAAAAAGACTCTGTGCATACACATAGAACTGATATTGTGTAGTACTTACAGAAAACTCAAATGCATTCATCTTTACATGCAGCTGGCCCCATTGAATAGTTTCAAGGCATTGCAGATGCTTGAATGGCCACATACTGGTCAGATGACTGGTAAAATCAGGTGAGTAAAGTACAATTAAACTGGTATGTATGCATGCTGTTATCTCAACAGTCTGTGTATTTTGACATAACATAGAGCCTGAAAGAATTAACTGAAGCTTTAAACACAGCAAATGAAAAATTACCTATGTAACTGTCCCTTTTGGAAAACCAGACTAATTTGTAGTGCTGATCAATCTTCAAAAGAGGAAGAACAAAGGCCAGCCTTAATGGACAAAGGCATTTAAGCATCTCAGCCATCTGAAAGGAGGGAAAAAGATCTTCAGCCTTAGGAATAGAGATTAAGTAACAAATACTGCACATGGAAAACGTTAAACTATGATAAGTGTAGGCCATCCGCACAGGACAACAAGCCAAATCACCAAGTATTAACCAGGCAGTGAATGGGAATCACCTTATGTTGATACTCTCTGTGGAAACATTATTAGAAGCTCCTCATCCCATACCCTGAGTGTCAAGAAAGCAGGGTAATGTAAGGAATTTTGAAAAGGAAGCCAGACTCCAGAATGTGACAGTGACTGACAGAGGTTAACTGTTCTGATTATTCTGTGCTAGATACCGTTATTGCAGGTCTGTACTGTTAAGAAAGAAGGGAGCAGCAAGCCACTGCTGAGACAAAAAGTCACATAGGAGTTTCAAGAGACTTTCCCAGGTAAAATCCATTTAAAGCACTTTCTTCCACAATAGCTTGAAGAGCTGTGTACTAGAGCACCTTACGTTCCTACCTAAGAGTAATGTGCCTTAACACCACATCCTGATACACTCTGTGAGGTATAAATCAGGTTGCACAGTACAAACAACCTAGCTGGGGCTACTGGAAATAATTAGAGTCGAGTACTACCTACTGATGTGTTGTTATTACTGCATACAATTAGGAGTACCTAAAAATTCAACCATGTAGTAAAATCTTAATTCAGGCAAACCAAAACAATTTCGTGATGCAAATCCTCCAGCCTCTAAAGCCAGGACAGGTCTCCTGACTGGAACGGCTAGTAGACATGCTTGTTGCTCCAACCCCTCTGAATGGATTTGGGATTTATGTTGTCATGACTCGCTGACCCGAAAGATGGGAAGAAAATGAGCCTTTCCTATTCTGCAACGTCCCGGACAGTACTCTGTTCTTTTGTGCAGTGCCTAACAGCATCTCTGGCTTTGGAGGTAGGAGGGAGAAAGGAACTGAAGTGAGGAGCCCTCTCTGCTCTCCTGACTGATTGAGACAGAGAGCAACGACACGTCCATGCAGAGGAAAAATTAACCTAAGTAGGTTAGCAATTGGTGGTCTTTCCCTGGAAAAAGAACCATTTTGAGAAGATTAGATAGAATTTTTTGCAAGTCAGTCTTGAAATTGGAGGGAGCTGAGTGTCCACCAGAGAAAGAGTCTCTGCTGAAAAAGAAGGAAGACGGGCAAATCAGTGAGTGGGGCAGCAGACTTGGAAGAAGTCAGCCAAGGATTTTGTCTGAGAGGGATCACCTCAGGAAGATCAGAGACAGAATTGATAGAGACTGGAAAATTCAACCAGAAACTGGAGAGATTCAACCAGACCAACTGCAATCTAGAGTGGAATGGGGCAAGTATGCTTTGTGGTTCAACCCTGTGTGACTTCGGCAGTGCCATCACTTAGTGTCAACCTACTGTGCCCACTTGGCCTAAATGCTGCGTCTGACATTCAGCATCTTCCTTACCCACGGAAGAATCAGACTGCAGTGAGTGCTGATTTCTGTGAAGGAAACAGTTAACACTAAAGCAAACTTAGTTTTAGTTAAAGTTCTCCTGCTGTCTACAGGAGCTAATTGCAATCACAGACTTCTTCCTTTCCCAAAGCACTAGCAATAGGTAATGGAAACATTTGTCATAATTATCCTTTCTGAAGAAGCGCAAATCAAATAAAATCACCACAACACTAGCTGTCTCAAAAAGGTATCAAGATGATCTATTTATAAATGTTGATATATAGCTAGAGCCTAAGATGAAACATTGCCTGCGCCCGCAGTATAGTCCTGTTCACTAATCACACTGGGACACCATCAGCACCTTCTCCTTTGAAGAACTGGGCAGAAGGAAAACCAGGGACACCAGAGAAAAAGGAAGGCTGAAACCCCTTCCCTGGAGTGTCTTTATGAAGGGACACTATATTTGAGCCCTGAGTGAGGCACTTCAGAAGACTCATATGTTGCTACTATTCCTTTAACCATCCTGTAAGTGTTTGAACTTCACCACTAATGTGGGAAGTGTGTGACAGCTACACCGTTAGTGTTCCCAACAACGATACAAATGAGTGACGTTCTATTCAAACAGTTTAGACAAGGATGATCAAAATGAAAAAGCGCACTAGAAAAGAAAGGGGAATGTGTGTGTCAAAAAACTACCTGTAGCCTGAATGAGGTAGGAATAATTTAAAGGGTGCTATTAGAGCTGCAGATTCAAATGAACGTCAGGCAAGCTTGAGGCTAACGCGCTCATAATTCCTTTGATCACAATCTTTCACAGTATTTAGCATGTGATGGAGACCTTTACGGTAAGAAAAGTAGGGTACAAATTATTAATAGCTCATCTCATTCACCAGGTGTTAAAAAGTAGCAGGAGGTAGGGAACAGCAAGCAGTGCAATGGCTGTTTAGAAAGCTATTCTCCTTACATAGTTCTAAAGGAAGATCACATACAGCCCAAGCTACTAAAATCCTTTAAAAACATAATACAGGTTAGTGATGCCAGTTCAGTGCAACCTCCTAGAAATCCTCCAGTGATGCAGAAAGAACGAAGCCAGCACCTCAGCCAGTGCTTTGTCACGTCAGTGGTTTTCAGGAGCATCCCAAGTTTCCAACACAACACATACAAGTTCTTAAATTTGGCTCCCACTGTAAACCAACAGGAGCAATGATCTGCTTTTGCTGGACCAGAGTAGGACTCTTCAAATAGGCTGAAAATCAGCACAGATGTCAGGACAGTGGAAAGAAGAAAGGAAAAAAGGAAGATAAAAGGGGAGGGGGGAAACACCAACACCCCCCCAACCAAGCAAACACACGCACACACCCAAAACCAAAGAACAAATCAAGGCAAAACTTGCTGCCTCTGTGACATCCACATCCTACCAGTTCCCTGGGAAAGCTTAAACACTGGAGTGGAAAAAACACATGTGTTCCCACTGCGGCTCCCCATAATCTGGGTCTCAAATTCCATGACTGCATGTCTCAAGAATCAGGCCAACACCATCCACCCGTCTGCCATCTGAGGGGCTGATTAGCAAACCTGTTAGGTTAGGAATTGGAGGTGAGTGCTTACAGAGGAATCTCAGGCAGTCATTCACTGCACCCTATTCCTGACAGATGTTTGTCCAACATATTCCTAAAGAGCTCTACGAGCTCCTTCTATTTCTTCATTATCCCCACTGTTGCGAAGTTTGCGTAATATAACCTGCATCTGGCACAAAATACCAATTCCTTCCACCCAACAGAGACTAAGCTTGTTGAAAACTTCCGCGGGCGCACTTAGATATTTGTGTTTACTTGTATTTTTAGAAGCATGCCTACTGGTAAGCGTGTATAAACTAAAATGAGCAATAAGTTAACCATGGCTTACATTTTAAGACTCTCTAAATAACAACTCGGACTGCCAAAGAACCTCAAGTTGCACTTTAACTAACTACATAGAAAAATCACTTCATCTACGAGTAATAAGCAACACCACTGGGATAAAATGCACCATCTGCTTAACAGAACTCCATGACACTATACAACAGTTTATGATAAAAGTGAGATGCCAGGAGGAAAGCAAACTGATTTTAAGAAATTCTACATCTATTACTCAACAGTTCTCCTCCCTGTGTGCAATTCTAGTAACACCTGCTTTCCTCTGCGTCTAACATCTCCTTTTCCCTCCTTTTCCTCCTTTAAGTTCTACCTAGCCAAGACAGTTACGGCGGGAAAAGCTCCAGCCCTGATCAAGCAGATCATCAATGGAGTTGTTAATTAAATTGCTAGGTCAGATTGCACCCTCATTATTCCAATATACTGAAGTCGTACTATGGAACCTGACAAAACCGAGCTGAAAGGAATGGAAAGCAATGGAAACAAAACACTTAATTTATCTTTTTTTTTTTTTTACTTGCCTTTTTTAGTGGATGAAGCTGATCTTATGAAATCTATGTGAGTTTTAGCATCATTTGCAAAAGAATTTGAGGTTTGGATCGTGAAGGCTGCAACTTTGAGCAAAATTTGGCAAAGGCATGCAGACTAACATGGATTTTGTACCAGGGGCCTCTGTTAACAGTTTTAGAAAGCTGAACTGAAGCAGTTTTGGTTTGACCACACATAAAGTTGTAGCAATAAAATTAGGGCAATAAATTCACCTTATATGGACATTATTGTATATATATCTAGCAAGTTCTCAAAGAAGGTTGAAAAGCAAAGGCACTTTCACAGAAATTAGCAGTCATACTGAAGAGACATTCTGGTTCACACATACCCATAACTGAAACAGCTATATTGGTACAAAAATCTGTCCTCAGACTACAGTGTGTAAGAAGATGCTTTTTCAGTTCTCCACATCACAGACACTTCAGAGTTCTTACAACTCAGTGCAGCTCTAGCAGGAAAGACTGAGAAAAAGCCATGCATCGATTCCACACCATAGTGGTTAATGCCACGCTTGCAAAATCAAGTCCTTTGCCTGTCTAATTCAGATTAAGGACATATCCTAAACCTCCTCCATCCTGTTCCTCTTTGCTATCATTCCAGGGTAGACCACCAAGTTCTTCCTACTGGAGCTGTCCTATTCTATAAGACCGATTGAGAGTTTGTATATACAGAAAGGCGATTGACCTTTAGGTCAAATGGATTATTCTTCTAGAGCTTTCAAGGGTCACAGTGCTACACCAAATAATTTAGTATCTGGTGAAAGAGCTCCAGCATGGGAGAGGCACTCCGAGACAGCCAGCAGGCTAGGGGCTTGGGCAGTCTCTTGCCATGTGGAAGAACAGAGGTAGGAAGACCTGACTAATGAATTCACGCGCTTACCTGGTGAGAATATTGGGTACCATATTATCACACACACCCTCTCCTGTTTTGATCTAAACTGTTTGTTTTACTAAGGTTTTACTGGAACTGGTATTTTCATTTGAAAGTACTCGGTTTTGATGAGTGAACATTTTCTGATGAATCACTTCCCAGCATATTCTCAGTCTTGTTTTAGATGGATACATGTCACATTCTGAACAGCCATTACGCTTCCCGAACACCCTCAGATATTTTCCCATCTAAATGCTAACTAGAGGTGATACTGCCTACTTAGAAAAGGCAAATGAAGTCATAGCCCACATTACTCTAACAGCAATAAAAGGACAAGAAAATGAGGAACCGTGCTATTAAACATGATGAAAATAATAAATGTTGTAGAGCTTGCAAATGGGTTGGGAAATATTTTGAAGTGCAAGCGTTTTTCTTCCCAGTCTAGAAAAGAGCTTGGTAATGAGGAGCAAGTTGCCAGTAACAGACACGTTACACTGAGACACACTGGAACTGGTGGATCTTTCCTGCAGATCAGGCAAAGAGTGTAATGCACTCTCTGCAGTGTACCCGGGCTGAAAAAACTACCACCTACTAGAGGACAAGGCAGATTTCAAGGAGACACCGGCATATTACAGGGAAAATACTGAGATTTTGCTATACCAATCACTTTTATAAGAATGACTGAAAGAGGTTCTCAAGGTCTTTTATAGTCAATATAGAACTTTGTGAGAAAATCTTCCGCCGTGGCTGTAAAACGTATCTGAAGCCAGGGGAAAAGACCCCAGAACTTTAAAAATAGAACGAAAAAGTTATTTTTTTTTTCTTGGGGAGTTGTATCTCTTTTTTTTAAAAAAAAAAAAAAAAGAGAGAGAAGAAAGAAACTTCCTCAATTTCAATACTGCCCTTGCACAGGTACATCCTTACAGTTTAGACTTACCCTCCTTTGACAGACTGCTCCCTGGTATCTGGCGCCAGGTTGATCAAGTATTGTTTACATCCTGGCCTTGCTGGGAGTTAGGCTGAGCTAATCCACTTAGGGCACAGCTATCCATCTGCTGGCCTCAATCTGCCCCTTCCTCTCTTCCTCAAAGGAGGAGACGAAACCTCGTTACGCTTCCTGAGGCTAATCCCACATTCATCACAGGAGCTCTGGTAGGCTGGCTGTTCTTTCCCTCTTTACACCTTAAAAACGTGCAATGATATGGATGAGAAATAATGAGTCCCTGAAGGTGAACAGATGGAACTCTTCTCTGATAAGGCGTTCTCGGACTTCCACAGTGGGGACCACACCTCAAGCAGAGGAACTACCTCTTGGAGAGGCAATTTGATCCTTGGCGGGAGGAAAAGAATATGCGAGATGCAAAACAAAGGCCAGTCCATATGCCACGTTTTTATCAATTTAACCAACATGGGAAAAAACCACCAAAACATTAGCTACAGCAGGGCAGGTTTCTGTGCAGACAAGCCCTAACACTGATATAGTCAACAAAGGAGCACCCACTTGCTCTGAAAATAACCATCAGCTACTCCCTCCACTGTTTTCCAGTTACTCTCAGCTAATTCACTTAGAAACCATAATCACCCATCTTGTGATGGCAGACTCTAAATGAGCTTAAATGTGGACAGCGTTCAATGCAGCCACTCGAACGTTTCGATTTAGACAAGCAGTGCAACCAGGAGAGAGCTGACTGACACAAACCAATGGATTTGCTTGAGAAGCAAATCAGAAGCTGTGAAATGAACTCCAGGAAGACCCACAAATGAACACAACCCACACCACCCTCGGCTGCAGGAGTGAAGCTGACACCCCCCTCAGTGGCAGGCACATCGAGCCACTAAAGAAAGCCAAGCCACGGGGGTCTTTAATTTTTTTCTGCCAAGAAAAGGAACATGTAAAGGATGAGATATGGTACAGGCAGCTTAATGTACTCAGGGAAGTACTCGGGTGCTGCAATTCAGATGCCGTAGCTTTGCAGCAAAACACAATTCAGTTTGTACAACACTATTTTTAATTCATTATCATGCAATGGGTGGTCTATTCAAATTCATGTTTTTACGATTATAGCTTGAAACCCAGCTTATCAGCCTTCACTCCCTCTTAACATACACACACACACACACTCCATGTTTCCCTGTTAGCTACATCAGTTTTCAAGAAAATTACATTGCTGATCCATATGTTTTGGTGTTTCTACACACATCACTGGATGTTGATGAACAGTAGCTCTACAATCGCCCTCTCCATAGCTGTTCACATTACTGGAGTCTGTCTTTACTCCCTGCCCCCCTTAACATTGTTTTTACACCCGGGATCACGTCCTCTTTTCAGCTCTCACAACCCTTCCTTTGTGCTGCAAACGTGAATATTTGGTGCAAAGCCAAATGTTTTCTTCTGTTGTGTAAGACTGACAGAGGAAGCCTTTTTTGGCTTTCTGTAGGGGTAGGGCTGTCCGGACAGATGATCTAAGGCGGAGTATTTCAAGACTACAGTGCATGTGTCACTCTGAAATCTAACAGCCATCTTGCCTCGTGGCATCTTTGGACCCCTTCACCTAAATCCCTTCACTTATTTTAGCTGAAAGAAGCTTCACTTCCTATTAGCTTTGATCCACTTCATAACAAATCAGAATTAATGTAGGCTAAGGAAGCCAGAAAACATCAGAAATTAATTTCCAGCATCCCGACATACAGCCTCTAGGGACAGTACTGGGCTTGGTCTCCAAGACTGCTACAAGCTGCTAGGACTTCAGTGGACAAAATGTTGTGACTGTAACTAAAAGGAAACAACTGAAAGAACACAAATACCCTGTTACAACTTAGGTTTAAACGAGGACATAGACATTAGGAAAGGATCTGATTTGCGGTAAACATGAAAAGAAATAAAACTAAGTGTACGTGTTGCTATTTCATGACCCACTGTGCAAACGTTGCTGTAGGCACTGTGGGTTTTATTGCTCATTAGTAAATAACCAAGTTAAAAATAAGATGGTTGGGAAACTGCTGATTGATGAGGAATAAAATAACATGGCATAAACATCTGTCTCTTGGTCTAATATGTGTTGGTAGAGGAAGACATTGCTGAGGCACTTGAATGCTCAATGCACTGATGTGATCGTGATCACACTGGGAACAGTGTAAAGCAACTACAGCTGCCATTCCCTTCCCCACAAGGGGAACGTTACAAAAATGAGGGTCCTGATTGTTTCCTTCCAGAGTGTCTTCAATCCCCAAAGACTTCTACATGGCACAAACTTTCTTTCAATATAAAACTCTGCTCCCGAGCTCCACGGCTCCCAGGCTCTTGCTTGCAACATGAATCCCTTCTTCACTGGAAAACCCTTTCCCAGCTACAGTGACAGCTGACATCCCCTCTCCCCTCAGGTATGTCCAAATCTACTTGTTCAAACACAAAGACAGACCTGGGCAAGAAGGAGCTTGCAAAGCTTAAGCATTTAAGAAAGATACCTCACACAGGTATCATTAAGGAACTTCCCTGGCAGAGAAGGAGCAACACACAGGCTTGTCCACTAAGGCATCTCCTTCAGTGGTTTCCTCTGCCAGGCTTCAGACCTACAGAATTAAAATCAATACAAATTTTACTACTGAACTCAATAATTCATTCAATTTCTATCCTCTGTCTACTGAACTCAATTCCTATCCTCCAAAGAGGAGGATAGAAATGCCGTTCCTCCCAGGTGCCACCTGCACCTTGCTCTTTTGGTCTATCTTCACACAGAGAAGAAAGGCTAAATTTGCAATTGCCATCTCTTTGTATTATTAAAACCATAATGATCACACACAAACACAAAATAGCACCACACCTTTTCCCCAATTCAAGATCAAAATACTAAGTATCTAGCAGTGCCAAATAGCCTGTCTGAGAGCTCGACCAGTGCTTTGTATTTTCCATACTTCGAGAAATAAATGTGACCAAAAACTACAAAGCTGAAGAAATACACCCTGTAACAGATGAAAAACATTTTCAAGATTTTAGCATTTACCCCAGATTGTAATACACATATTCAGCCTTTTAACAGGTCAATTTCAGCCGGAGTTATGAGCAAGAAGATACCAATTTTATATTTAAAGGTTCTACCTACTTTCCCTGGCACACCACTAAAAAGGAAACTTTTCATTTATGCAAAAGTTAGAAGGAAAAAATGTTAGTCACTATCACGATCACTAATGAAGAATCTTGATTTTGATTTTATTTTCAGTGAAAGCATCCGTAGGGGAATGAAACAGAAGCAATCTTTTCAGAATTTAGTCAGAGTATAGTGCTATACCAGACAAAACTCCACCTGAAAAATAAATGCACGTGCACTGAAAACTCTCTTAAAAATATATATATAAACGAAGATTAATAACAGGTAATAAATGAAAACAGGATGAAACAAGGACAAATAAAGAAGAGTCCAGGATGATGCTGATGTCTTGGATTTATGTAACATCCTCATTTATAACTTTAAACCAATAAGCAATACACTGATTTCTAATTTGACATACTAAATTGGGAATAGGAAGCAACTAGACTGGGGGGGTGAAAAGAATGGGCTGAAAACACTGCCCAGGCAGAATACAAGAGATAAACATCTAAGAGAAATATGCATGACTGGTATACCAAAGAACACAGAGACAGCAAAAGCAGGAATAAAATTAGAGGCAGGCAGAGAACAACAAAGTAAGATTAATTTGCCATGCACCATGGCCGTAGTGAAGGCACAGCGAGCTTGCCAGTTCGCACAGACAGAGCAAACACTGCGAGCTCTGTGGCCAAACCCTCATCTGATCAGACCACCACCAATGGGGCTTTGAGCAACCTGCTCTAGTGGGAGGTGTCCCTGCCCGTAGCAGGACAACTAGGGACCAGACAATGCTATACAGCATGTTCCTCACATGAACAGGGGTTGCAAAGGTCCATGCTGACTGCTGCTGCAGACAATGGTCTTCACTATTCCAGTTTGGATTGATCCTATATTCTACTGTCATGGTCGAAGCTTCACAGCTCCAGAAAACACCTATGAATTCAAAGAGATTAGGTAACACAGGGATCAAGTCATGCCTTGAACACCTCTATCACTACTTTTCCACCGAGCTGGGCAGCCATTGACTTGAAAGAGTTGGGCTACCTCAACCCCATAAGATAGCCACCACAATGCACTGGTAACAATACCCAGAAGGTTATACATGGGGGCAAGCAAACAGCAGACCTTGAAAATGGGCCTCCTCATCTACATGTTTTCCATGCACTAGTAGTCACCTCATGTCCCAACATGGGATGATATAGTCCCAAAAGTTCCAGCTCACTGCCAGGCCAAGAGCCTTGGCTGTCTGTGGACAATACAGCCACATTGGCAAGGGCTGGCAGAAAAGTTGTCTTAACTAGGCTGGCCAGGGAGGTGGTTGAGTCACCATCCTTGGATGTGTTTAAGAGTCGTTTAGATGTGGTGTTGGGGAGATATGGTGTAGGGAAGAACTTTGCAGAGTAGGGTAGAGGGTTGGATTCGATAATTCCAAAGGTCTTTTCCAACCTAAATGATTCTATGATTCTATGACTGTTATGGTCTGTCCCCACAGGAAAAGCTGAGACAATATCAATTCATTCAAAAGGTTTGTCCCAGCCACCTCCTGCAAACAAAGGATTCATTTTGCCACTACTGTGTCCTGCAGTGCATGTTATTGGAACTGGAAATGATGAGTTTGGTCAAGCAAGTACCATGATATCACTGAGAAACAACATGAGGAATAATTAAGGTTTTAGGTCCACAACAATATGTGAGCAATGACGGCATGAGCATTGATACAAGCATTGCATCCTGTCCATGTCATCGGCACTAGGCAGACAAAAGGGCATGGTGGTCCCTCCCCTGAGGAACTGATAGGGCTCTACAGGACAGTCTCCCCTCAGAAGGCTTCATACTACATTTTTAGTGGTGGTGTCCAGCCAAGCAGACCAAGCTATATCTGATCTGAAATAACCCTCTCCAAAGATATATAATGAAGATAAGATGAGCAATATGTTATGTAATCACAGCTGATGAAAACACCATCAATTACATAATTTAAATGACTTAGGAATATTTGCTGGGAAGTAATGTTGCATAAAGAGGGGAATTGAGGAGATGACCTGAAAAGTTTCTTTTTCAGTTTTTACCAGTCAAAAGGCAAAACATTTCAAAAGCTGACTGGGACTTCTGCTGCAGCCAAGAACATTTGAAGGAAAAATATATATCACTTACAACTACACTGTAGAAAATTAAACTAGAAGATCCCAATAATTACAAATAATGAAATTCTCAGGTAGCTAAAATGTACCATCTATTCAAATAAAAAAGATGCTAACTCTACCTTCTCTGTACAAGCTACTGACTCAAGATGGAACCTATTCAACAATACTTTGGGATGTTGAACCTCTTCTCACTTGAGAGAAAAACATAAAAGGTCTTCAAGAGCCACACAAGAGAAGTGCCTCCTGCTCCTACTGAAAGTGTGGAGATGTTCTTTCCCCAGCTTTCCTGCTGGTACATTTCTACACCTTTTAACTTTTCTTATATGTATGAAGAAGCTTTGTCTACCTTTACCAAAAGTGTAGTATTTTGTGGAGCCAAAAGACTTAAGCGTTTCTTGGTCCCACTAGATAGACACTTGCAGTGGTTACACCCTGATATTTTAATGACTCTTTCCTCTCCTGTTTCACTATTTCCACATTTTATATTGCTGTGGTTTTTTGTTATAGGTGATGTTTTTCTGTTTTTGGATGTAGTGTGAATTACGTAGCGTTTTTCCCTATTCCATACTTTACTATACAGACAAAGGAAATACAGGTTTACAGAATGAAATATACTTGTGTCTATTTTGAGATTATCTTCTCAAGGTCAGTTTCCCAACTTCTCCTGTTGTCAGTCAGCACAGAATGCACTTATGCACAATGCTTAACTTTAAGCATGATAATCATCCCACTGTATAGTCATTTCCATAATGAACTCTGAGTAAAAACTCTCTTACCAGCTGCCTCAAAATTAAGAGACGTGGAAGGTCTCATATCAACTGCCCAAGTACATAAATTCATTATCGCTCTCTTTAAAAGTCTGTATTGACTAAAGCAAAACTACTGCAGTCTCAGGAACCCTATTGTCAGCATCCTTTCCTTCTGAGATTGCCATTTTCCTCTAGTGAATAAAGTCAAACCACCAGAAACTGAGCAGAGTTCTGCTATTAGTGGTGGTTGTGCACATGCTTTGTATTAATAGAATCAGTTGCCCCGAGGAATTAGCCATCTATATTCATGAACTAAATGAAATAGTATTCATTGAACACTTGATGACAGCACAGCTGCAGAACAGGTCAGTTCTTCTATTTAGGAAGACATTTTTGCTTTCCGTTGCACATGAAGGATACTCTCTATGGGCTCAGTAGTGTTCCACTCAGACCCTTTTCTTCTTTCACCAGTGCTTCAGTCTCCTTCTCAATGGAACTGAGATTTTTAACTGGTGTCACCATATTGAAGTAGGTTTCATGGTGACACAAGACAGTCCAAAGAGAATTCATTTAAGAAACATGCATTAGTCACTAGTAAGACAAAATGCAAATAGCCGATAGCTTTTGAAGATACATTAGATACCTTTCCTATCTTAAACGCTATCTTCAAGCCAGCCAATTGTATCATGTTTATATCGTCAACAAGGAGTTCAGCAGTTGTCCTCCTCTCACCTAAATGCTTCAATGTCCATTTATAGATCCATTTGAATACAGTGAGGTATTCAATGCACAAAGAAGGAGCGAAAGAACAACGAACACGTACAGAACTGATCTAAGATAGTAAAGGAAGGAAGCAGCCCTGTATGGTCAGGTGCTAAATTAAGTACATTTTTTCATTACTTCTCTTTTTAAGGCCTCTACTTCCATTTTTATCTTTGCACTACATCTTCTTCCCCTTTTCAATGAGTCTACTGTAACACACATGAAACAGCTTCTACTGGGAAAGGGGTTCAGAAGTTACTTTCCCTTTATTCTGGATGTTACTTCAGGAGAAAAATGAGCAACAGACTGGAGAGACCAAAAAAAGGTAGAATAGCAACAGATCTTTCATTTCCAGCGTGCAGAGATACAGTCATTGGATGTCACAGTCATGTATGCGGCCTTGATAAAAGCACTTCATCTGACCGTATTCATGTAGTGATTCATTGGGCTCAAGAGATTTCCTTGGTCCGGATAAGCCCTAAGAATTGGTGTTATCATGGCTCCTCTGGTGTATCTGTTGGGAGTAGGCTCCCATCCTATGATTACTTTGCAAAAAATGAACCCATACCTGATCCAATCTGCATCTTCAGGACTTTTTCTGCCCTCCTTTGCCCTCTACCCACCAATTCTGGCAAGCACGCCTTTCTCCATGAATGTGGACATCTTTGCCTCTCCTCGCTGACAGTGTAATGCCCACGGTGCCCTGCAAAGTTTGTGACATGCAGAGACCTGGCACAGGACGCTGAACCATACGTCACTCTCACCCTTCCCTTACTGCTTCAGAGCATTTACATTTTGCATTTGCATTCAGAGCATTTACTGACAGATCTCAAATGTTTCCAGGGATGGGGCACAGTCACATAGACCAGACTCTGTGAAAAAGACACTTCCAGAATTGGAGAATTTCGCACAGCCGGTATCTCAATGGTTGTGGTTGTAAATGCACAGAGGGTGCAAGATTATACAAAATAATATCTGTGGCATTATTTCACAAAATATTAAAGCCTCCTCTGTCCCCTCAGTCCACGGAGACACTTTGTTCTACTTCCACATTATGATTTTTTTCTACTTCTCCAGAAACAACATGGACTCGTTGTATTGGGGTTTTTTTGTTGCAGGGTCTCAGCCTGGCACCATACACATATTAATACAGAAATTAAGTATTTTCTGATTAGATTCACATAAGTTTGAAAAAAAAAAAAAGAAAAGAAAGACTTATCCCAAGAAAATTATTATTAGAATCTTTTCAACCTTGGCACTAAAGTTTTAAACAGAACAGAGTACAGCGAGATCCTCTGGCAATGCCTGTGCCTGCCACATATTTGGGGAATATACCATTTTGCTCTGGATCCACCTACCTTCACTCTCATTTACAGTTTCCCATTTGATATTTAGATAACTTTAGAACATTATTCATTATTAAGGCCAGATTCAAATCAGTAACCTTAAGATGGGAAGTTACATATCCCATTTGTTACTCACTCCTCCAGAGAAGCACTTCTGCCTCAAAATCATGCATCAGTTTTGAACATGGAAGTCACAGCTGATGACAGGGAGAAAGAGTGTTTATTGAAGTGTTGCTGATGCACTCCTGAGTCTGACTAATTACACACAATCAACTGATTCTCTAACATCAGGATACCGAATGTTGCCTTAAATCACTCCTACTTGATGGGAAACTTTCCATTGCCTGAAGAGGTGAAAACAGTTGAGTTAGTAATGAAAATCACATCCAACATTTTGAGAGCAATCTCTTGAAGGCAGCTACACAGAAATGAAGACCTTTAACACTCTTCCCCCCTTGTCACACAGAAAAGAGCCTCAGCTCGCCTTTTTTCTTCCCTAGAAAATTTAATAAATACAAGAATTAAAAACTAGACACAAAATATTTAAGTGTGTGCAGTAAGGGTATTGCTGTAACTCTTGCCTGACTGAATTTGTGTGGTGAGAAACTGGCAGTACACTGCCTGGAAAACAGCAGTTTTCCAGGCTCTTTATCCAAGGAACATGATTCCACATGAAATTCCACGCACTAGGGAACAGAATCAGCCTTTTGCGGATAATCCACTAGGACCATAACCTAAAATCAACCTTCACTGTGGATCAAATTAATTTCACTTTTATTTAGAGTTCCTGATTTGATATTTGAATTAGCAAAAATCCTGCTGGTCAAGAAACCTTGAAACACCAGCCATAATTAACACAGAGGAATCTGGTGGTGAGGAGACTCTTCCTGTGCTTGTAAATCCCTGTAGGTGTGCAATAGCTACAGAAAAAGCAAGACCGCAAGGCTAAGGAATACAGTAGCTGATAAAATAGACTAAGATTAAACTATTGATACCATGCTTCCTGAAACAGGCTGTACCATCAACTCAGCTTCATATCCCAGGTTTAAAGCAAAATTTATTTAGGTGTTACAACTCTATGTAACTAGCAACTTGACCTCTATCTGTCAATATGGTCTCCAAATATTTAATGTTGAAAAACATGGACAGGAGAAACGTACCCAAGAGTGATCCATGCCAGGGTTTGACTGCCCTCCCTCCAGGCGCAAACCCATCCATGCCCTGACACCCAAACAGCATCAGTGCCCTCCCCTGCTCTGCCACCAGGTTCTCATAAAAGGATTTAGGCATCTATAGTGAGACTTCTGAGTAGGTCAGCTCCCAGCCTGAGAGCCAGGTGCTCAAAACACCCATGTCTTTGTATTTTATGCTGTTAACACAAAACACACAGTTTGATACTGGGCACTGTACCCCAGAATTTTGTTCAGGCGAGTTACCTGGCTGCTTTTCAGAGTTATGACTGTTCACTCACTTATTTGTGCTTGAGCTTTAATACAGCAGTATTCTGAAAATCTTCATTTCATAACCAAAGAAAAGAAGGGGGAACAAAGAGGCCCTGAACCCAAGCCAGGCAATTCCCTACCAGTTTGGACATCCTTAGATTAAAGCAAAGACTGCACCATTTGTCTGTTTCCAAAGAAATGCGTCTCATGGAGAGGATCCTGGAGGATGGCTCAATGCCGGCAATTAAGGCTGGGAAGGGTCAGAATTCAAGATACAGCCTGAACTGCACCACTTAAGTTTCTTAATTTAAATCTCTGCTTTGCACTGTGGATCGCTTCTGCATGTAACTCTCCCAACATCTCATAAAAGGAAGTCAAGCACCTATATCACTGGCATGGATGCTATTCGAGGGACCTGGAAATGCTGAGTAGCACCAAGAACAGGTAATACTCAGGTACAATGGCATCATCCATGCATGGTGCAGGATTTGGATGTTTTTGCGACCCTCCTGAAACCAATCAAAAATACAGCGTTGACTGCCATTGCTGTAAGAAGCAGAGATGCCCCCTTAGAAAACAGGCATCTGTTGACAGGTTCTCATCTCAGTTGAAGCCAGGAGTAAATGCACCTAAATCAACCCTGGAAGATAAAGCTTTTTATGGCAGCTTTGCATAACTGTAACTAGAAATGGAACTGCAGCTTTGTATTTTGAAGGCCTAATCCTTCTATTTCTTTGTTCTCTCTTCTTCTTTTTGCCTTTCCCTTGCCTTCCCTTTTCTCCAAATTAACATTTGAAACACTTAAGAATGCTAATTGGGTTTCACTTCACTCAGACAGGAAATAATGACCTCAAGCTAATAAGACAAGTTAATAGTCCCCTGCAGGTAAATTAACACAAGACCAAATGCTTGAAGACCTTGAGGATCACAACTGCTAAACTTAAGTATGCATTCAGAGCAACTCTGAGCATCTAACAAAGCAGGTCACAGATCATAAATCAGAGCTATTCAATAAAACCCACTTCAAAAAACCAAGGGAGCTGCAGAACATGTGAAGTTAACTTTCTTTCAACATCTACTATAACACAGCTAACTGAAAGAAGATTTTAAGTAAATAAAAAACATCACCACAACCTGAATGCTCGATGCGTATGGAAAGAAGTGCTCAATGAAGGCAGTAACTCATCCCCAAAATCAAACAAATATGTTTCAGTAAGCCATCTATCAGAGACAGCTGACTTTCCATTGCAATAACATTGCATTTTCTTCTTGTAATCACTTTATAGGCTTCAAAATACAAATTTGATTATATTATATCCATGAAGACAAAATGCTTACAGAAATCATAATGCTGTTTAAAGTCACAAAACAAGCACTGCACAGCCCATAAACTGAAAAGTGCTATAAAAGTGCCCAAAGCGTAACAGTCACTCCACAAATCATCTTGATGTCACGATGGACAAAAATGTATGACTTAAAAAATCTCATAGAAAAATATCCTCTCTCTTTAAAATATAGTTGTTGACAAATAAATGGGTAATTCTGACAAACTACTCAGGTTTAAAGCCCTCAATTAAAATAACACAACTGTGTTTTAAAAGTTAACATATGTTGCTGAATCATGTACAAATTAATAAATCATGTAACACTGATTTTAAAAATAGACAATTATGAGAAATACAAAATTTGGGGGTCCACAATAGTTTCATAGATACCACTGTATCTTATAATCCTCTAAACTGCTAAATTAATGTCGTGTTTAGAATGGAGAAAAACTGTTATTTACAATTTTCTAGTTTTTATTTGGAGCTTTTTTCCGTAATTACTTTTAGTTTCAGCACAACCAGCAGGTGTCAAGAGCATATTTTCTTTGATTGCATGAATTCATCAGAAGTTAAGACACCAGCTCTGAATTGAAAAAAGCCGAAAAGCTCGTTCTCCTCTCCCAACACATGAATACAAAGTACATGGTAAGAAGGGAGACAACATTAAATACAAAACCTGAAGGACGTACACAGGTATGCTTGAGTGCGCAATGGTACAGGTAGGCATCTGGTAGACCTTTCAGATGCATCTCAACAGGCTCTGAGCTGTAAAGCCATTACAGTCCTTGGTTCATATGGTGCTTCACGTCAGGGCATGCCCCAGAGAAGAGAGAAAAACATAAGACTGTGAAGGCCCTCAAAAGCTATAGGTTGAAGAGGCTGAGCTCTGCCTGCTAACCAGTTTTATTAGCTCTCCTGATAACTATTAACAACAACAAGGCTACCAAAGACCTAAGATTTACAGAACATTTTCTGCTTGAAATGGCTGCAAGCATAACCCTGAAACTTTACCCGCTGGGACACACTGCTGAAATCTCTACGTTGATAGCTGTTCAGATATCCAGAAAACTCAGTCAAACAGTGACTAGAAACAGTACTGAAATTGAGTAAATCTGTTGCTTTGAAGTGAAAAATAGACATCGACAAAATTACAGTAATAAAGATAAAATAAATGCAATCACTAAATACCTGATTTAAAATCCTAGCTTCTTTTTTTAAGCACGCGTTTCCACCCCAATGGGAAGGGTACAAATCATGAGTGAGATAATAAGCAAATACGAAATATATCAAACAACATTTTCTGCATAATAAAGCTTAAACAGAATAATTTGATTGAAGCTTGCTAATGATTAAACTGCCTGAATTAATGTTCTGCAGAAACAGTATTCTGGGTTTGCAAAGAGAGGACTCAAAATTGAGTGTGAAAGATTGTTTCAATTAGAAAAAACTAGATATGAGTGGTTACAGTTTTTTCTGTTCTTTGGTCTTCTGGAAACAAATACAAAAGAAGATTAAAACAAATCACTTAAAACATACTTACTTATTTTATCACTATTGTCATTACATTAAGCTATCATTAAATACTTTAAATCTTTTCTACTTAAGCCACCTCACCCTTCCCATTTCTATGCTATTTCCTGTATGGCTTTGCAATGAATTTGGCTTTCATCCTTTCTGAACATTATAAAAAGCACCTTCTGAAGAAGTTTCTATCCAGTTTTGTCTGTAGTGGTTACATGCATCGTAGCAGTACTTTCCCAAACAATGTTGATATTATCTGAACAAAGCTTTGCAATCAAAGCTTTGCATCGTCCAGGTTTGGGGTGGTCCCTGAGGAACCTGAAAGGGTTTCTAGATGCTTCATGCAGATGTACACAGGTCACAGTTACAGTGACTTCAGTTACAGGCATTCCAGAAAAGAGCTGATAATTCCAACATATAGTAGCCTGGTCTAGTGGAAGGTGTCCCTGCCCACAGCAAGAGCTTGGATCTCGATGGTCTTTAAGGTCTCTTCTAACCTACATCTTTCTATGATTCTATGATTTTGCTGCTAGTGCTTTGATTGAACATGAAAAGCCCTCAAAAATGCATCTCACACCATTAGAACAGCCCTGATACTAGTCCACACATCATTCCAACTCTAAATAGTTTAGTTGCCTTCTCCCCCATCATTTCATTCTCATTTTCAATAAAAATGGCTCCCCAAAGTCCTGTGCAGCATCCCACTGATCTGTTGCTTTCCAACTAAAGATGAGTTCAGAGTTTTTAGCAGAGGTATTGTGGTCAACACCAGCTTTTAGTACCAGCAGGGGTGGAAGTCTATCATGGCCAAAGAACAATTAGGTAATAGGACCACAGTAGGAATAATATGGACCAACCTAGCCAGTTTTCTTTTCTACAAAATTAAATGGATATATTGATTCTATGATTACCTTTCAACTGCTTTAATAAAGTAATTGTAATACTTAGAGCAGGTCTCACTCACCTCACAAAGGAGGGCAGCATCATCCATAAATTCAAACAAACCCAAACCCTTGTGTATCCTGGTCTCTGTGATGTTGCTTTGAATGCTACTGAATTCCACCTTCCCCCCTAAAAATGAATGCCCAAAAGACCTGTGTAATATTTACAGTATGTTCTACTGCCATGAACAGCACACCTTCTAGAAGCACCTTCACATACAAATCAAGTGTACTAAGAAAACCTCCGTTTCATTAGTGTAACTTGTACACACTTCAATTCCAGATGTGGCACTCAAATGAGTCTTAATTTTTCACCCTGAGGTGTCACAGCCGGAGTTGCTCTTATCTACTGATTTATGGCGAAGAACTACAGGTGCTGCAGCACCTTGTTTAGGGAGAGAAGAGGAAAGGGTACAGCATTTTCTTATGGAGTCCTGAAGAATTATGCATGACTCAACCAAATTTAATACAGATTCATATTGTCCTTGTTTAGATGCACATATATAATAACCAAATTTAATAATATCAGAGATCTGCTTACAGAACTTCAATGCTCAATGGGCTCAGTCAACTTGAAAAAATCATAAAGCTGTGAAAATATTAGACATTGTTACAACTAAAATCTTACGTGACAATGACTGAAACAGGTAGTGAAAAAGGCAGTTAATTTTACTATTTCTTTATGTAGTTTGTCAGTTCATCTCTTGCTGTTATAAATACCCACAGGATAGAAGAAAAAAAATTGTAAAAATGGTAAAATGAGTTTTTCTTTGCTAAAAAATAAAGAAATCTAATTTGTTCCCTTAGCACGAGCTCTCACCTTCCTACTACCAGGAACTTTGGCTACCCATTTAAAAAATATCTTTTCATTATTTTGTAAGGCTTCTCCTTAGTTTCCTTCATTCTTCTTAAGCTTGGGAAGAACATTCTTCTTAGGCTTGGATGTTAGGAAAAAATATTACACTGAAAGTGTTATTGAGCATTGGAATGGGCTGCCCAGGGAGGTGGTTGAGGCACCATCCTTGGAGGTATTTAAAAGATGGGTTGATATAGTGCTTAGAGACATGGTTTAGTGATGTGGGTGTGTTTTGGTTTTGTTGTTGGTGGTTTGTTTATTTGTTTGTTTGTTTTTTCTCAGAGTTAGGCTGACGGTTGCCCTAGATGATCTTAAAGGTCCCTTCCAACCTAGACAATTCTATGATTCTATAATTCTAACTCAGTGTGGAAACTAACAGCATCTGTTGTCTTTTGGTTCCTTCTTTAACAGCAAGTCTCCTGTTGTAACGCATATGCATTAATAAATATGACTACTTTGATGCTGAATTTATGAAAACTGACTTTTGTTTTTAGTGTCTGTGCCTCTCTCCACATTCTGTCCTTTTACTCACCTGTTGCCTTGTCAAAATTGCCTGAACTTGAGCCAGTGTGTACATTGCTTTATAGCAGAAACCTGACTGAAGCACTAAACTTTAACTGATACTCAAAGACACTATTCCTTGCAGAACTGAATAAAAACCTTCTTAATAGGAGCAGTATTGGTTGAAAACTTATCCTACTGCCGTGCAGCCAAAAAGCCTCGGGACCAGACACGCACTGTGCTTCTGCCTACGTGTCCACACATTTCCCCAAGTAGCAGTGAGGGCCTCAATCACAAGGGGTCAGGGGATTTGGGGAAAGTTAATTGTTCTCTGTAACATTTCAGGTTATAAGCCTCATCAGAGCAAGGACTGGTGCCACTGCCTTTTTGGGAACAAAAGGTACAGAACATTTCCAGATCCCCGAGGCATCATTCTGCACCACCACCCAACCACTTCCCACATGGCTGGCTGCTGGCTCTCTGGTCTCTACCTCCAGCCTGAAAAGACAACAGAAGGCATATATTCTTCACCTAGCTTGTTTTCAAGTCGGCCAGCTGAAGACCAAGTAGATAATGCTCCTTAACTTTTGCCAACACTCCTAGAAGTTTGCCTTTTGTCTCTTACTAGTATCCCTCCAAGTGATCATCAGCACTTGCTTGAAGACCTGAACTTTCTGCCCATACTGGGAATGCATTTAACAGATAACTTTACATCATTTTTTATATTCACTTCCTTCCAGCTTTAGAAAAGCAAATAACAATATTTTTTTAAGAAACAGAAGGGCTGAATCCAACTCACAATAATTACGTGCCTAATTTAGTCATGGGGACCAGAGGAGGGGAGCAGGGAGCATCCTTTGTGCCTACCACAACTACTGATATTTCATTTCTGGGGCCAATAAGTTCCTGTTGTTGTTTCCTGGGCATCTCTTGAAGGTTTATACACCACATTGCTAAACTCATCTGATAACACCTACAAGCCAGAACCTTCCCAGGCCACTGGAGTTAAGCATGTGGAGAACTTAGCAAATAAGCGATGAGTTCAAGAATGCAATTAGGCAGCCCTTGAAAGTCATCAGATTGGGCGTCTGACCGGGCCTAAAGTTTACATATTGAAGTCTTAACACAGCAGGGTTTAGGAGACAGTCATAGCCAGGGTTCAGAATCTCATACTCATTCATGGTCATCTACAAATCATGCGAGCTGCATCATAAACAGCTCATGATCCTGGCCTCAGCTGAATTTCCACAAAAGCAGAAATGTTCTGCAATCTATGGCTTTGAACCAACTGTGTAGCCCTGAACTACCTGTACATACAAAGTGTGCAAATAAAATCAGTAAGTAACTCAAAAGGTCACCTAGCCATGAGTACGCACAAATGCCTTCCTGACAGATACTCTTAAAAACCTTCAGCACTGCATATGAAAATTGCAGCCTCACCTCATGAATTCCAGTGTTTCATTACCCTCATCCTTGAAAGCTATTCCTAATATCTGCCCCAAATCTTTTTTTTTTTGCTAATAATGTTTGTAATTTTGCTATCCTGTCCCTTCCTCCATGCAGCAGCATTTATGTATTAAGGCAACATTTGTAGACAAAAACTTCCTTAATTCATTCTTAAGTTTCCCAAGTATCACTGACTCTAAAATTATAAATCTCTGCTTCATAAAGTGTAACGTAATAGCTGCTTCATTAACTCAGACAGAGTAATTACAGTCATTTGAACAAGCCTGAATTACACCCACCCAACTAAGGGCACCAGCATGATCCAAAAAGTTCCCAACTGCAATTAGGTGTTATTTTCTGTACCTGAAAGTATTGTGGCCATACTGACATATTTGAGGGTTGCTGTTCAGTTGCCCAGACCAATAATCACATTATACAAAGTACCACAGAATATGGTAGCCTCTTGGAAGAGACCGAAGGTGGTTGGAGTTCTCACCCACAGGACACTTTGTCCCATTCACTGGTTTGTCTGAAGAAAAACTGGAGGTCAGGAATGACAAGCTGCCACCTTCCCTAAGCCTAAATTAGTATTAAACAACTGTGCAAAAAGCGATACCATTAGGAGAGAAACATTCTCTACTGGAATCTGAGTGAAAGCACACAAGATGCAAAAATCCTGTTTTCCTCATGAATCCTTAACTAATCAGGGCTTCTGATTATTACATTGTTTCATTTATTTTAAATTAATACAACATACCTTATGTAAAAGAAAAAAAGCATCTTAGGTGCATCTGCCTTAAATTGAAAACAAAGAACAAAGGCAAACAAAACACGCAGTTCAGAAGGGCTGCCTGTAAATTTAATCAACTCTGACCCTTTGCTCACTCCCTTTCCAATAGCTAGGGAAAAAGGAATTGAGCTGTGAAATTTGTTCTGGGCAGGAACTTGGCATCTTTTATCAAGTCAGAGTCCAGAGCAAATTAGCTTCACAAATTTCAAATAGATAGATTTAACTCACATAATGCAAAAAACGGGCTTTGATTTAAATCATAAAGGTCTAAATCCTGTCAGGGAGTCGCACCCATGCATGGGGCAGGAGGGATTCAGGAAAAGAGAGAAGAAGGAGCCAAAAAGTCCCAAAAGATTTTGCCCCGGTAGGGGGATGGACGGTTTGACACCTGTTTTCCAATGCTTGTTGTAGACATAAATACCAATGAATCCATTCCCATGCCTCTCTCATTAAATACTATTTAATCAAAGGCCTTTGAGCACTGCATTCTTTGATCCCATCTTTTTTGACTAGCGAGTGTCTCAGATTTCACACTTTTTGTTTGTTCTCTAGAAATTTTATTTTCATTTTTAATTAGGGTGCACCAGCAAACAGCAATCCTGTTCTTTCACAAGCGACTCCCAGCTTTAGAAGACATAATCGAAGCTAAAACAGGGTGAACTCCCTACTCTCTAATAAAAAGCATAAGCAATACAACTAATGAGAACCAGGACTGCAGAAGGAATACTTCTTGGTCCAGAGATGATCATACTCTTGGAAGAGTAGGATTGGAAAGGGAAGGACTGGAAAAAATTCCTTATCTTTAGTAGATTCTTCTCAGTACAAACAGGCAGCAGAATGGGGAAAAACACTGAGATTCCTCATTAAAAATTTATCGAGAACTCCAGACAATTTTACTTTGGCTGAAAAAGAAAATATCTGCCAAGTTACCGAAGTATGTTTTGTAACATTGTAGGACGGAAGCATTCACAGAATTTATAGTAATAAAGTGAAGCACTTTCTCATCAGTATTCTTCAGTGCTTTGTTATCTGAAATGCTCTTTTCAAAACACTTCTATCAGTCATCACAGATTACACTCTTTAGGGGAGAAGAGAATTAATGTGGCATTTGCCTTACCTCTCTTCAAATTAATTCAAGCTACGACAGTTCTGATGCCTTCTGTGTTAACTTGTACACCTGTTGTTGGCTCAGCATCAGAAGAAAACACTACTGGCTTCTGCACAGTAAAAAAAATATTTTGGTTTCTGTGTTTTCAAGAAGCAGGCAAAAGCATTTCAACAAACCTGTGAAAGGGATCTGATTTCCACAATGGGCCAAGTTTCTACACGAAGTAAGGCACATCTAAAAGACTGCTCAGCACTCAACCACTTGGAAAAGGATCCACTGCTGGATAAAGTGCTTAGTTTATGGATTTATTCATAATATTAAATATTATTTGGGTAGAAGATTTTGTAGAGTGCTGTCTCCACCTATCTTCAGAGTTGTCACCTTCCCCAGAGTGCATGCATAACTGAAATTATTTTGGTAGAATAATTCATAGTTGAGATTTCCAGGCATCTCGTTTCCCCTGTACAGAACCATTTTGGGACACAAAGAAATGTAAGGGCAGTTTGGGGACAGTCACATTACCTACACTATCTTTCTCCTGCCTGTCCTGTCCTGGGGAAGAGCTCAGTATGTCTTTTGGAAGAGTAGTTTGTAAGGTGAGTCAAGGATAAAGACAGGACTTGGAGAAGGCAATTTCATCCAGGTGAAAAATGTTTTACTTATATTCAGATAGTCACTCCAAACACATTTGTAAGCCCCAAACAGTTCTTTCCATTCATATATGTTTTAGGTGAAGCGATTTCAAAGGTATTTTCACTATGTGGTGCATATTTTGCAAAGGAAACACCAACACATAGTTATCTCTCATAGTTACTTAAAATACTTCTAAAACAATTTATTTTCTAAATTACATTACTGTGGAACTGGAACCATTACAAATGATCATATTGTTTAATTAGCCTGTTTTTCCTAATTTCTCCTACAATTCAGATTTTTAAATAACATTTCATTGCTCTTAGACTGAGTGTAATTACTAACTGTTCACATGAAATCCTAACTAAAATGGAATCTTTTAATAAACTGCTATTCTGGAAGACAAGGAAATACAATGTTTAATAATTAAGCACTTCTTTGGCTAAAATCCTTATCCATTCCAAATGAAGAACTAGTTCAACAGTCCAGCAGCACAACTTTTCTATGCACAAAGAGCAAACATAAAAGTGAAGTAAAAAGCCCAAACATACAGCAATCCCCTAGAGTAACTGTATTGAAAAAAGGGGGACGTTGCATCCTATGTAAAAAAAAAAACAACCAACCAACAACCAACCAAAAACAAACCAAAAAAACCACAACACATGTTCTCACTTTCAGCTTCTGGAAGAAGTGGAAGGCAGAGTTTTGACTTGGTTGAAGATAAAGGCCATGAAGAACATGGCTAATGTCATGGTGGAGAGCTACCATTTTGGGACAAGGCAAGGGATTGATTTCTACCATCAGTGGAAATGCTTAGGGGACAATTCAACCTTTGGGAGGTACAGCAGAAGACTGTTCCTAAAAATGAAGGAAGCTACTGGAGAAGCAAATATTTTAGATTTAATAGATATTAATGGGACATAATTGGGAAAACTAAGTGGAAATAAGCTCAGTGAAGCTGAGAATAAAGCAAAAGAAACTCCTACTTTAAGGAAAGGAGTCAGTGAGAACAGAAGAGAAGGGCAACCGTCTTGAAAAGTGAAATTTAACCTACCCAGGGAATAGGTTGAAAGGGTCTCCCGGGAGAGAAGCATAAAGGATGGAAGTGTCCTGGAGACCTGAAAGAGTCTTATTAAATACAACAGCAATGAACTGTGCTATTGCAGAGGAAGGGGACAGAGAACAGTGATAAAACAATATGATCGCATTTAGAGCACTTCAGTGACCTCCGAATAAAAAATAAAAAAAAAAACTATACAAAAAGCTTAAATAAGGACACCTATTTAAGGACAGGAACAGAGGAACAGCACCAGCATGTGGGAACAATACTAGAAAGGTTATGACACAGGACGAGCTATAGTTTGTAAGGGACATAAGAGGCAACAAAAAAAGTTAATAGCTGGAAGAAATAGAAAGGGAAACGGGGAAATAGACATTATTTCTGTAATGGGAAAAGCAAGCACATAATGGATGATGCAGAGAAGTCTTAAGTATTCAATGCCTACCTTCTTTCAGTCATTTATTCTCCCCCACCCCAAATTAATTAACCTAGCTTTAATAGCTGAACAGGAACATCAAGAAACCAGCTATGAATTATTGAGTGAGTCAGAGGTATTCGAGTTCAGGCAGCCTCTGAATTGCCCCTTACATTCTTCTAGGAAGCAGCTGAATATGTCCCTGAACCTTATCCACATCAAAATATTGACAGCAAAGTGAATTTGTTTAAAAGCAAAAGAATAGGACTGAAATCCATTCCCTAACTAGCTCAGAGCGGGAATTTCTGCCAAAGTTTCCCTTCTTAGGAACTCTCCCAGAGCAGCAGATTACATGAGAGCCTAAAATAGTGTCCTTAATATTTTGCTGGACCTGCTTCCTTTTGCACAAAAAGCTTTACCAGCAAATGAAACAGACAGCAAGAAGGAAAATACTCTATAATTTAGGTGATTAGTTGCAGGCATCTGGGTCCTGGTCCTTGTCCCAGTGACTGTTACCCAGAGTGAAAGCATGTCGGTAGGAAAGGCAGAGGATGAGGTCTGGTGCTTAGGTGTACTTCAGATTTGGAAAGTTTGGGTTTGTGCCCCTGAGGCAGAGAGAGGAACTGAATAAAATTCTCCCACAGCAAGGGTGAATGCCCTAATCACCAAATTAGTTATGGGATTAACAAAGAGAAAACTTCCAATTAAGCCTTGGATTTTTTCCAGCCACAATTATTTGATGCATTCAAATGCTTCTGAGACTTTAAATCACACTGTTCAGCAAATTTGCTGTTTCTCCATAAATATAAACACACTCATACAGCCCTAATGATTATTGCCTGAAGGGGAACAGAGAAGGAAAGAAAAGTTATAATTAGTTGAGCCAGGATACAACTTTCAGATGAAGCGTTCAGCTGGCAGTTATGGCCTTCATCCCTGCCATCCCTCTTCACTCCAGCTTCTCCTGGTGGACACTCTCTGCTGGCACTGCCAGCTGGGAGAGCGCTGTGCTCCCTGCATGGCACGGCAAAGCTGGAGAGCAGCAGCAGCTCCTTCACTGCAATACCACTGACATCCCAGAAAAAATGGAGCATTAGAGCGTATTTTTCATAAGACACGCTTTTAAGCTCCATATGTCGCTACCACTGTTCTCACTCAAGAGTTCTCACTCGCTTGTCCCCCCTTCTCAACTTCACATTTACAAAAATAACACTGAGTTATTATTCAGTCTTCCTTACACAAGGCATATGTAGAGCACTAATTGGCAGCAAAGGGTGAGAACGGCGTATTAGCTAATTCTTGAAAACATTTCTTCTTCACGCATCCATTCTCTCCTTGAGTCAGCGATTTTGCCCAAGCCCTTGTTCCAGGAGCCATGCAATACCCAGGTGACAACGGTACCACCCGCATCATCTTCACGTTCAAGGCTCATTGAGAAAGATGGGGAGAAAGAGGGGAATGAAGCCAGATTTGACCCTGAGAAAAGGTCTGGGGAAAGCAGCGTGGCTGCTCATCAGATTTGGGCTGCATCATCACCCCTCCTGAATGCAAACCATCAACATATTGCAGGGAATTGAAGCCAACCCTTCAAGAACTGCCAGTTTGTCTATCCTTCTTCTGTGGCTATAAAATATGTTATCAAAGCTGTTTCCATGTACTTTCCTTAAGAAGACTGGGAATTGATAGATTTTGATGGATTTATCTTTTTTCCACCTTTCTCATCGCTTCAAATGAGGAAACCTTTGTTATCAAGCTATAATTTTAAACTGCTAAATGGATTATCTTGTGCCAGGAATTTTGTCTTTCCTCTTTATTTTTAAAGCAAATCTTCTTAAATGTTTCTGCTGTGTGCTATGTTTTGCTTTTTACACTGTTCAGTGTAAAAAAAATTTAAAAGAAGAGTCTGAATGGTCACATTTTTACTAGCCCATAGGCTGTGAATACACTGCAGCTTCCCTTTTAACTTTATATATTATTTGAAAGGGTTTTGTGTTTTTCCCTACTCAGACAATATTCCTTGATTGCAGTTTTTAGAAATGTAAATAATATCATTTGCCCATCAGTCTGATTACATGATGAGAATTTTATTCACCACTACTATGAAAATCTTTACAGCTGTACTTTTTTTTCCGAGGAGGTTGACAGTCATCCTCTATTAGATGAATGGAAAAGAAACTCACCCCCATAACTATAAGGTTATGCAATTGTTCCATGCACAGAACACTGAAACTAACAAATCTTTTCTTTTCCACTGTAGGATACATTATGACAAATCCACATTTGTGATAAGAGAAGTCAGATTCCTTAAGCAGCAGTCCAAAGTTTTGAATCTTTGGATAGGTGGGCAACCGAGCTTCTCTGAAGAGCAGCCCCCAAAGCCTTCAGGCCCCCAATGGCCTTTTCCCAACAGGAAAATGTTGGCTTAACAAAGTGTGGACTTTGCTATTTGCTTTTGGTTCAAGCATTATGGGATGCACCATTCTAAAAAGCTGCCTTTTACACTTGGCAAAGCCACACGATGAGTCTTCCCAACACAAAAGCGTTGGCGTCAGCGACACAGGAACTAGCAATATATGACTATATGAACCTAGATAACCCTAGTCCTGTATGACAAGAAATCAAGCAAAACCTGAGGGGGATGAGTGACAACTCACTAAATAGCACGAACCCATGCTGAACGCGTGCGCCTCGATACGTGACTTGTACCTCAATGTCACACGGCTCGTGCTGGAAAAAGGAATTCTAACAGGAAGAGTGAACATCTGCTCCTATGTGGAAAAAATGATTAATACTCACATAGGAATAGATGCATTTAAATAATTCCTTATGGAATTTTAATATAGTTTAATTGTATTTGTTCAGGATAAGCAGCAGCACATTACAGGCACCCTGTGATTAATATCAGCTACAGAAAATGACGAATTTGCAGCCAGCTGCAATAGCAGTTAATACAATAGAGACAACAATTTGTTTTAATGAAAGTTACTCTCAGCTTTCAACTAGTTCAAGAAGCCAAAAAAACCCAAACCTCTCAGGACCCATACTGCCAAACTTGCAAACTTCGTTTTAGGTGCCTAGAAAAGCACTCCTCAAAGCAAAGAGGAAAGGTGCAGGCATCCCCAAGGGCTTCCAGAAGGAAAACCTCTCTGCCCAACTTTAAGCCTTTTTGGTACCAGGCATGTTTGCCTAACAGATTTAAGAAGACTCAGCTCTAATCCCAGCAGTTAATGCTACATTATTAAATACTTCACTTTAATTATGAAATAAGTACTTGTCAATCTTCCTTTCTTTCATTCTGGATGTAATATCCCATCCAGGCCTCTGTCACTAAAAATTAAAGGCTTGATTTCAGAAGGTGGTGGATAGCTTCTGCACAGGAAAGGACCTACTACCAATAATAGAAAAAAAGAATTTATAGAAAAATATATAGAAAAGTTGCAAGGGAAAACTAAGGAGAACTTGATATGCTGTGAAAAAAACCCTGTAAATTGGGTTTGTACGATTTTCTCTTGTTCTATGTACATATCTGCAGAACACCTCAATCAAGGAACACTTATTAAAGCTGAAAGAAACAGAACCAGTAAGCATTCCTGACTGGCTTCAATTATTGTAACCAAAAATAAACCAAGTTACAGAATTTTTAATTTCATCTTGACATAGAAAGAAAATGAGGTTCATCTGTGTTGTTCCTAAAATTCTTCCAAACCAAAAAGCTGTGTAAGAGTTATTATTAGTTATATAAATCTTGGAAACTTGTTGCAATCCAGACTCTGATCACTGATGACTATGGAGCAGAAATCACAGTAAAAATTTAGCAATGAGATAGTTTATATGCCTGAAGCATTAACGAGCTTCCCCTACCTTATTCCTAATGACTTCAACCTTCACTTTGCTGACCTGTTTTAGTTCCTTGTTCCCATCACCATGAGATCTTCACTTGACCTGCATACATGGTTTATCTCCTCTATGCAAAAAAGCCCATACCTCTTCACCACATACACTGTTTATCTCTGCGGTGCCTCTGTTGCTCCTCTTTCCCTTTCCAGGCACCACCAGAGCTCCTCACCCTTTCCCACTTACATCCGGGCATCCAACTTGTATGTGATTTATAGTGCATTAGGTCTGATGACTTTTTAGCTGAATTCAAGTATTCTTCATGCCTCTCCAGTGACAAAGCTGCTGAAACCATTCATCTTTCAATCATCTCTCTCTTGTTGCCTGTATGTACCCCATGCTGCAAGTCCCTGTGCCCAGATCATTCCAATGTTTGCTTTCCCTGTGCCTATCGTTACTATACAAGGCACCTTTAGTATACACTGCAAAGTATCCCTAGTGACACTCACCACCAGTGATTCATCCCCTCTTCCTTTAGCTTAGCCATCCTCTACTTCCTTTTAATACCTTCATTTTAACTTCAAGGAAGCCCACGCTGGCAGTCCCAGAGAGCTTTTCAATGTCCAGGATTTGTTCCTCAAAATCCCAAAGCATTTCCTGTCTTTACTTCTCTCTCCACACAGGATGTTGCTGATTTCTTTGAAAAATGCCATATGAAAAATTATTTTAGCCTTTCTCTTCCTTTCAGTCCTACTTTCCATGAAGAGAAATGAGTCACTCTGTCTCTGTCATGATCCCCACCTCTTTTTCTCCTATAAAACCTATGCTTCCTACCTGTCTCAGCTGGGATTCATCTGACCTCACTCTAGACAGACCTGCTCTGTAGATGTCTACAGTGCAGCCAGTTAGACTCGGTTGGTCATTTTTTGCCTTTGCGTCAACAGAGCGATATGTCCTCTATAGGCACTATCCACCTCCTCCCCGTCAGCTTTTAAAAGAGGACAGATGAGCTGTGCCCTTGAAGTGCCTGCTTCTCTGCATCACCTAGAACAGGAGTTTCAACAGCTCACTCAGATAGGTGTTGCTGGTTAAAGTTAAGCAACAAAACAAACTCCCAACTTGCGTCCCCATCTACCCTACAGCTGCCAATGCAGGTCCAACATGACCGAGCAAATGTCATGCCTCCTTTCTTGTTTCTTCTCATCACCACCACAATACATATCTCAGACCTGCAACTTGTACATCAGACTTCACTTTTATTTTTACTTTTTTAGGTCTGTTTATTCAGGAGATCACCAAGCCCTGCACGTGCTTTCAATTTAATGCAAAACTGCTCTTCCAGTCTCCTCCCATGGTTGCCCATTGCCCCCAGCCTCAAAAAGCTAGGCAGATGGTACTCTTGTGCAAAGAACATTGTTTATCATATCACCGTTTGGAGTAACTGACTGACGTATTGTTTCCTTCCTTGTTCTCCTGAAATAGTTTCTTCTCTGGCCTTAAATTTAGATCACAAATTCTTAGGGGCAAAGATAATATTTCTGTTCTGCATTTATCCAGCGTTTCTTGCATTGGGGTGTTGTATCACGACTATGCCTTTGAGGTATTATAAATATAAAGAAATAACAAACACACACACTAACACAATTACATTTTGTTTTCGCTTACAGCTATGCAATTTTGCTTGGCCATTAAGCAAAAGAAAAATTAGACCTAGCAAATATAAATGTTTCTGTAAGACCCCCCCAAATTATAATATTTCCTTATATTAGAAATGCCATAGAACAAATAGAAGAAGAGTAATAGAAAAACATTAGCAGATTTACAAAAGGACCAAGCGGCACAGATATAATTATATCTACTTTTTTCCTAATTTGTAGGGCTCGGAACACTTCTGTACATCTACTTTCCTCTCTTTTTCTGACTGTGTTTTAGTTTCCTCCTTTTGCTGTAGCTGACACACTTGATGGACTTGACAGCACTAGAAAAATAAGGCAGGCCTACAGTCAAAGTGTTTTTTTCACAAATTCATCCAGCTCTCAGAAAAATATTTACAAGAATGCCCTACTTATTTTGATATTCTGCAACTGTAAACGTTCCCAAGTTTTCAAAGGTAAGGTTTTAAGAGCAATTCTTTCCATTTGTAAGAGGTTATTTAGTTACTCCCATCCGTCCATCAACAATCAGAAAGTGCTTTCTTGGATGACAGGCGAAAGACTAAGCAAAGTCACCGCTGTAACCTGAAGTCTTTTAAGATCTCTTAAGCTATTTTACAGTTCTGTTTATAATCAGTCCTACAGTAATGGGATTTTTTTTCCCCCAAAAATAAAATAATTATCTTTATGTTGAAGAAGCTTGAAGATATGAATGGAGCACACAGCTTTTCACTGCTTAGACTATGCATTACCATATTTAATTATATAGCTACTGGGTTATATATATATACACATGCAAGCAGGGCCATGGCTCATTTTCTGAGCTTTAATTTGATGATTTTTTTTCTTTTCTTTAACTGTTGTTGATTGAAATCAGTGTCTTAATGTTGCACAGCTTTGTCTTTTGATTACTGCGTGTGATTAAGGAAACCAGTGGCAGTAATTTTTCACAGCACTATAAACCAACAGAAAGCGACACTTTCGAGTTCTTCTTTTATTCATGTAACATAAAATACAGCTAGAAGTTCACTTGGATTCCAGTAACGCAGTTCCTATGCAGTCCACAGCCAGCCACAGTCAAAGGAGTAACGCTTTAACACATCCTGCCCAAAACGTGACAGAATCTTATGTTGGTTATAGGACATGAGGTTATTTATTTTAGCAATTGTCCATCCTTCTGCTTTTGTGTTATTGTGTTTCAAAAGCTGGATGGAACACATTTTCCAAACCACAGAAGTTGAGTAAAACTACCATCTAGTTACTTTTTTAACGTATAAACAAAGCAGCATCCATAGCCCGGGTGAGGCAGGACTGAGAAAAAAAGCTATCAGGGCAAACAAGAATCTCTCTCTTTTGCTGTTGATGATGCATATACAGACTGCTATTCCTAAAGACACATCTTCTGAAGCCTGATAAGAAAATGAGCATTGATGATACTGAAATTCTATAGCAGTAAAAATAATTACAGTTACACACACTTACAAATGCTACTCAATTATGTGCAACTTGCAAATCATAGGACGGTGCAAGTGGGAATTTTACAGAGTAGTACACTTTTAAAAATTAGCTGTTGTGTGGAAACAGTCTTCTTGGTATAAAGAAAACCCAACAACCACAGGACCTTTATACAGATGCCCTGTCTGGAATTGAGCCACGCTTTTCAGAGATGAACTTCTCAGCTGAGAAAAAAACAGATCTATTCCACTGTGATTACTGATCACCTAGCTTTACTTTGGAGTGGGCTTTTTGTTTCTGTGGCCAGCATGCATGTGCCCTTGAGCTGCCACTGCTCTGTGCCCGTAGTCTCACTCACTCTGCTCTGTGCACTGAGAGGGAACAAGAAACTCTCTACCTCAACCCCTTGGAAGCCAAGTGCAATCTGCCTCTCAAGCATCCCAGCAGCTGGTAACAAAGGTATGGTCTATGTTGGGCTAAAGTGAAATTAGAAGGCAGGGCTGCAAGCAAAAGACACAATCCGGCATAATGTCAAACAAAACTGAGAAAACACTAAATCAAACCAAAGCAACAATTAAAGACGAAGACAGCTTCAATTGTTTGTAATGGCCATTTCTTACTCCATCTTTTATTCCTCATTCAAGCCATTTCTTCCTTGATGCGTAAAGAAATACCTGACCCTGAACACTTCTGCAACGGGACTTCCATCTCAGCCTTCCACCTCCCTGAAGCTCACTGCTCAGGCATCTCCTCTATGAACTGCCACTTGCTCTGTGAGCTGAGGCCAAGCTGCTAAGAGCCACTGGCATAACTCTTTGTGCACTTGACCAAACTTCTTAGATTGCTCATAGAAAAAAAACCCAAACAAACAACAAATCACAACCATTCAGAAGCCAACATGATTTTTAAACATGTTTTTGTGATATTCTCTATGTCACGTTCAGCAAGGGGAGTTTTAGTTTCCTGAGATGTATAATATTTTTCTTGTATTTCCTCTCCTAAGTAGCTGCTGCACTCCTTTAATGACTTCTAACACTGAGAAAACTCGGGAAATATGGTGCAATTCATCCAACCTGCATTTCACAAACTTCAAAAGGAATAAAAATGTTGTTAAAGTCATAAATGACAACTTAATCCCGCATCAGATAGAGGTAAACATAGCAAGAAGCCAAATTAAATGCCATCTCTTTTTTCTGTTTTTCTCCTTGGACTGCCACACACCAAGCATTTCATATGATCTATGAGGTTTCCAGGATAATAAAGCAGAAAGATACATTTGTATAATTCTTTTTGTATTTACAGCAAGACAAATTGTCTTGTTTTGAAACACCAGGGCTGATTGGAGTTGTACAATAGGGTATAAAATTGTCGTTGCAGCAGTCTGTGTTTGTGTATAGTCAAATATCACGTTGACAGTCTAACAGGAATTGATTGCACTTTGAAAGAATTGTATCTACACATTGTTATCTGAACTAAACCCCTCAAACCTTACTTTACGCTTCCAATCTTCTAATTTTAATCTGTTTCTAAAGCGTACAGATTCATTCAAAATGCAAATGCAAATCTGGAAGAATACCAGAAAGTTATTTTTACCTGTGTTGTGCTGGCTCTACTGAGATGTTTTGGTATTTACATAAAACATGTTTTCTGCTTGTAATTTTTCTTCTGTTTGTTCTGTAAAAACGCTGAAGTTATAGCAGCCAATATTTTCAATGGTGTTGCATGAAATTATTCTTCCAGATTTAAGCTTACGGCCTCCATAAAACCAGACATATCTTAAAAGACATTGGTGTCGTGGTTTCAGCCAAATTTACCGAAACCAGACTGACAGATGTCCCTCCTCCCACACCCCTTCACGCCCCCCTCAAAAGAGAGGAGAGGAAGAGATAAGGAGATTTACGAGTTTAGAACGAACCATCCTATTTTCAATAAATTGATCATAACCTGAAAATCTTGCACCTTATTAAGACCGGATGATGACACGTTCCACAGTTGACACAATCCAAGTACACTCCACTTGAATCCCAGAAAGTGCCCTGCATCCACACGGAGAAATATCCAGCGTATTCACAACTTCTCGCCCAGACCTTGAGCTCTGGGGCCCTGCATCAATGCTCAAGATCAAGTAGCAACACCTTCCGCTGTGGTGTGCAGATGTAAGTGGTAGCCAGGACTCAGGTTTTGAGTGGGACCAGTTCACTTCATAGCACGAGGACAGAGGTACAGGTCAGATCAAAGGGTCCATAGAGCTCAGTATCAGGAGGCCACAAATAGAGAAGTTTAAGTGTAAGCATGGACACGTTCCTAGCACACATCAACTTTTGATTCATGCACTTTCTAATTCAGAGGGGGCAACTTTCGACTTCGGGGGATTTTTCTTTCATTAATTTGCTCAATGCTTTTTTGAACCTTTAAAAACTTACAGCATCCATTCATTATCCCCTGAGGGGAAAATTCTATAACTCAAATAAACGTTGCGTGCAGAAGCATTTCTTTTCTAGAGTTCTGCTCATTTTTGTCATCTATCTCCAGAATTATAACTATTGACAAAATTTTCTCGTCCTATCCAAAAGAGACTCTAAAATACAAAGACTATCCAGTCTAAAAATCTCTGCCTTCCTGATTTGAGCCATGAAAGCTCTGACACTGAACAGCAGTTTATCATTCCTTCCCATTGCACATCAAGGTAGATCTAACAGGAACGACCAAGACAACTTCCCAGCCTGCTCAGTGAAGGCACAAAATGCTCTTGAACATACGTACTCCACAAGGGATTTGAATATGTAAGATTCTTAAAAAAGAAGAGAGAGAGAGACAGAGAGAGGCACACCAGTTCAAGAGGACATACTTCACTTGAGGTCAAAAGCCTCAAGAGTTAATTACTTGGAGTGGTTAGGAATGTCAACAGATACAAGGTGTTTTCTCACCTCCTTGTGGTGAAAATATTGATTGGCTTTGTATAAAGCTCTTGCCCTGGGAAAGATGAGCACAGGGTAAGCCGTACTGCGTGGCTATGACTTTGGCATGCTTGAGAATGAAAACTGACCTTGAGAGGGGTATGGTCTATTGGTCACTAAGTCATGAGACAGAAAATCCTCAATTACTTACTAATCCAAAGTCATCCTGTAAAACACCATCAAAACCAGGTCATTACAGGACTCTGCATTTCACAGAATCACAGAATGATATGGGATTTCCCTTAGTTAAACTTCATAAGGTTCTTGTCAGCCCAATTCTCCAACCTGTCAAGGTCCCTCTGAATGGCAGCTTCAATGAGCTGCTGTATCAACTACTCCACCCCATTTTGTATTGTCTGTAAACCTGCTAAGGGTTTATTCTGTCCCATCATCCAAGTCACTAATGAAGATGTTACACAGTACTGGCCCCAGTATCAATCCCTGGGGCACACCACTGGTTACTGGCCTCTAGTTGGACTTTGGGTGACTAATCACAACGTCCCTTTGAGCTTAGCAGTTCATCCAGTTTCCAGTCCACGTCACCATCTACTTACCTAGTTTATTAAGTCCCCAACAGACAGTAATATAACCAGACTGAATCAGACAGAAAATCCCAGAACCTTTTGGCTCAATGCACATCATTTTATAAGTCAGATACTTCAGTCCAGCTTCATTCCCCTTCGGCTGCAAGGTGCCTGCTGTGATGAGAACAGTGGGACATCCAGTGCCATAGGGCATTGTCAGTGGTTGTGGTTCACTGAAGGTACAGACTTTCACTGTAGATGACACCATGTCACTGACACTACTCTTTCCTTAGCTGTTCTCCCCTGAGATTAAAGATAATCATAGAATCACAGAATGGTAGAGGTTGGAAGAGACCTTTGGAGATCACCTAGTCCAACCCCTTGCCAAGGCAGGTTCACCTAGACTGGCTTGGACAGGAACACACCCAGGCAGGTTGTGAATATCTCCAGAGAAGGAGACTCCACAACTTCTCCGGGCAGCCTGTTCCAGTGCTCTGGCACCCTGAAAGTGGAGAAGTTTTTCCTCATGTTAGATGGAATTTCCTGTGTTCCAGTTTGTACCCCTTACCTCTTCAGGTCTTACAGTGGGAAGAATATGTCCCAATATACTACTGAGGCCTTTATCAACAGCATATAACAAACTGATTCATCTAAGGAGTGGATTATCCTATAGCCATGCAGGTTTTCTTGGACGTATCAGTCGCCGTGATGTCTGCCAGACATCATGTTCTTTGCAACTCCACGAGGAGCAACAGAGCTTATGGCAGGTCCAGAAAGAGGGTTTTCATTGTTCAGCTGCTTTGCAGGAAGCACACCCATCACCATGGTTTCTCTTTGTCCCACTGCATGCCCTGTCCAAAATCTACATTTTTTGTACTGCCTGATTGGACCATTGGTCACTCCCATCTAAAACCTGAAGAGTATTTCACAGGCCTAGTTTGAATTTGCTGCTTAGAGCTCTGCTGAACTTGTGGGATCCACATGGTGGGACAGGATGGACAAACTAGCACATCATGCTGTCACCCCTTTCATGGCAGAAAGACTATGGCACTAGCGTTTTACAACTAGCCAGAGAAATTCATATGCCACATGCAAGTGGGATCTAGAAGATTTTAATCTGTTCAGTGTGTCTATGCTTTAATTCTTTTCAGTATAAATGGGATTTCGGTTAAGAAAAAAAATCAATAGCAGTTCTGCCTTTGAGCCTTGTTTCTGAGGGCTAAGCGACCCTTTAGCCTGTTAATCCATAAATGGCCTGTTCCTCATTCTTTTCTGTTTCTCATTTAATACCTTTGATCCTCTCAAAATCTATTTTCCCCAGGCACTTACGTCTGTGATTAATTTGGATATTTCACACTTTGCTGTGTGTGGAAGTCAAGTTTGCTTACAACCGTAAATGAACTAGGCTATAAATAAAGTCATCACCGCACAGTCTGATTCACAGAGCTCCTTTCCTTTTCAGATTGTCTTTTTTATACATCCAAAGCATCTGTATTACAAGCTGTCGGTCCTAATTAGGAGGCATTGGACTAATTTCACCTTGTGTACTAATATGCCACCAGACAAAATGAATACAAAAATGCAGCTATTCTGTTAGGAAACTATTTCAAAACTTTAGCATCCACAATCTTGAGCAGCATACCTTCCAGCTACAGTCTCATTATTGATCTTTAAAAATGAAGGGATCATCACATTTCTCCTCTAATAAGGTCATATAAAATAATACAAATTCTTAATCAAAATTATATATTGCCTGGTTTCCAAATTAAACAGTCACAAACGCTGAGATCCATACAAACACCCCTCTCCCTCATTATTTCAATACTAGAGAACTTACTGAAAAACTGCACGTTTGCTTCTGTTTTGTCAAGGATCATTGAGAATTACACAATATGTTTCAGAGAATCCCAGAGTAGCAAAGCATCCCAAAATGTTTGCAGAGGATAAAAGCCCTCTGCCAACAGACTGCTGTCTGCTGATCCAGTGTAAAAGCAACAAAGGTGAGAAGAGTAACTCAATAATTTGAGAAAAGCTTGGTAAGAGATCAATTTCAGAAGCTTATTTATTTTTTTCATCTATCAGGTGAGCTATTAAAAGATATGATCTCCCCCTGAAAATCAAAGCTCAAAAATGCACGGGAAAAAAAAATTCAGATACTAAACGTAGGCCCACAGAAAGATGTACTGGGAGGAACAAGCAAGGGGAAAAATTATGTTCTGCTTAAAAAAAAAGGTGCATCACATACAAAAAGTGTTTTCTGTATTGATTAAGAAATAGGCAGGTTTGTGTAAGACTCTCACCAGAAACCATAAATTAATCTTTACTTACTTGTCAGGTGGGGGCTTTTTCCTTTGTTTTCTTTTTGCCAACAGTGATAAAAAATTTTATAGGCAGTACGGGGAGGAGAAGATGGAGGGAAGGTGCCAACACAGCCACCTCTTCACAGGGAGTCGCTTCAGAAAGCTGGAAGAGCTGGTGGCACCTCCTGAGTTCCCCTGGCAGAAAGCAATGGCATGTCCTACATTTGCTCGGTGGCGGTAACGTATGTGTTGCCTGCCTCCAGTCAGTGCCCCGGTGTGTCTCCACCATGAAGTTAAAGACCTGAAGCAGCTGCTTGTGCGGGAAGCAAAATGCAAAGCATGCTCATTGGAGAACTAACGTTTCATTTTTCCAAGTATCAAATTTAGAAAAAACCTGATTCAACGCTTACATTACATATACTGAGCCACTAATTCCAGCTTGGGTGTCAGTTAGGAAGTAGAGCCTACAGATAAACAAGTAATGCTATGCCCTTATTCAGGAAGGTAGATGGGAAATGAAGAAACTGCAGGGAAAGGCAAGAAAATAGAAGTTTTTTAACAAAATCGGGAAAAAGTAAAAGAAGTCACAAAATTCAAAAGATCCTTTACATCAGCTTTGTTCTGTAAAGAGAGAATCAGGAAAACTTCAGTAAAATAAATAGAAGTCTCCTACCCCCTCTGGAAACTCTCTGCAGTTACAAGTTTAAAAGATTAAGAAAAGGTGAAGCTAGGTTAGGGTAGACTTCATCCCATCCTGCCGTACTGGACAGAAATTACCATCATTAAATATGACATATGCCAAGTGCAGTCTAGGAAAAAATTACTTAAAAATTAATTTTAATGTACCTTTAGATAGAAGAGATTCATATTGTAAAGAAAAATTGACCTTCCATGTTAATAATTTTCTTCTAATGTAAAACCCAAATGCACGTTCCTTTATCTCCTGTTCAGTATCCAGCATTAATTTTGGGGGGAGCATGGGGTTGGGTTTTGGGGTGGGTTTTTGTTTGTTTGTTTGTTTTTCTTTCTAAGTACAGTCTTCCCCTCTTAGGCTTTCAAGTAAAATTTTCAGTGATGTTTATAAGCGTTCTGGAAATTAACCTAACATTCAGTGTTATTCCAGGGCCAAAGACACTGCAAAGTAATCCAAATACTCTTGTGCCAACATATCAACGTCCAGCTATGGAACTGAACAGCTGCCACTGCCAGTGGTAAAATACCCAAAGCCATTTAGCTCAGTCTAGTGGTATTAAAATCTGCACAAAACCCCTACCTGTGATCTATCAGCAAACCACAGGGTGATTTCTTTTAATGATTATTTTTTAAAGTGTTTCTCTGAGAAGCACAATAGTTCAGGGCAGCGTCCACAGAATTGGTCCAACGCAGGAGGCTGGTCATCAATCTTATTTAACATGAGCCAAGAGTGGCAAAAGTGAACTAAATCTTGACAAATTTAATTTTTACACACTGAACTGTCCAACCGTATCCTATCTCCTTAAAAAACCTCAAGTAATATACTCACAGATAACCACTCCTTCATATTCTACTACTTTTTGGTTTTAGATACCACAGTTGCAGAAACAGGAGTTGGAGCAGATGTCATTTTTCTTTAGTCCCACTCAGAAATTCGTACTAGTGTATATTAAAAATATAACTACCTTCTAACCAGGAAACAGAAGGTGAGTAGTCACATATATACATGTGCTCATGCTGCTTCAGTCAGGGTGTCCAGACAACATGGGAACATAATGCTTTGGAGATCTTCTTCACCCAGCAAGGTTCTTCCAAGGAAGAAGGAAGGTCTTCATTTTAAGAGACACAAGCACTTAAGAGGCAGTCACTGTCATCATATAGTCACCAAGCAGACTGGATTCTGTAACTGTTTGTAGGTCCTCAGCATACAAATACTATACATTAAAAATGTAGGCCTCAAAAGAAGAGTGTAACTCTTGGAACTTTGCACTAAGGTGTGCTAGTGATGAATATGCAATCAGTAAAAAAATATAAAGTATTTCAAAGGAAAGCAACTGGATTTCTATTATTTAAGAAACATACAATTCATAATACAGCTGTCCTTTCATTGACTATGTAGTGTGTACATTAAGTCCCATAACAGCATGAAAGCACAGGGAAGTCAAAGAAATAATCACTTAATATTTTTAGGTTAGGTAAGAAAATGAATACGATCATTTTTCATGTTGTTCCAAAAAGGCATTAATTTTTTCTCACTAGCAGAGTAAATTAAATCACACATTGCCCAGGGAAGTTGTGGGTGCCCCATCCCTGGAGATGTTCAAGGCCAGGCTGGATGGGGCTTTGAGCAACCTGGTCTAGTGGGAGGTGTCCCTGCCCATGGCAGGGGGGTTGGAACTCGATCTTTAAGGTCCCTTCAAACCTAAACCATTCTATGATTCTACGATTTTGATAACTGCAAAAGAGTTAATGTTTTTTCATAAATTCATGCAAAATTTCAACATGATCAAACGCTATTTATTCAAAGCTAATGATTTGGGAAAGCTTTTTACAGCTCTGTCACTAATGCTGGTTCTTTCAGCAAATCTGCTTTGAGTACACTGAGGACAAATAAAACACTATCCTGTTCTTTTAATCTTTGTATTGTTCCCAGAAATATGTATGTGAACACCTTAATGTTTTTGCATTGCTGTGAGCTAAAGAGTACTTAAAACACTTAAATGACAAACTGAGGTCAGCACTACCGGTGCTTGCTACAAACCTCCCATTTTCCTCCATTTCAGGGCTTTGAGAGCCCATCAGGTTCACCAGCACTTGTCATTTTCTGTTTCTTAAAGCACAAATAGCTTTCTACACTGGAGACTGGCAACAAAGCAAAGCGAATACACAAAACCAACCAAGCAAGCAGTCCCATCCTGTAACAGCCTATCCGTCAGGCTGGGAGAGAATTTGCGCTCAAATTCTTTTTCTTCACTTTTAAGAGTGGGAAAGCAGGAGCCAGGTGCGAGGAAGCAAGCAGGAAAATTGCTGCGTATATCTAAACCCACAGACCTTGTAGAAACATCAGAGTAAACGCGCCTAATTTTTGTCACAAAACTTAACCACAGGGGAAAGTTTTCTTAAATTCCAGTTTCTAAAGGCAAATAGAGAATCCCAGTCCTCATTTCTACACATACACAAACACATATGTATACACCAATCTATATTTGCTTTTAGCTTTTGTTAAGACCCAAGTTGTGTGGCTACAGCAAAGCAAGAAATGCATATTCATTACCGACCAGGCAGAGGCAATTTGTGCTGGAGGGTAAGCAACAGTCACACCAGCCTGCGACAACAAGCCTGTCTGCATCCATCACAGCTGGATTCTTGGATGGGAAGGCAGATGTCTCGCCTGCTGCTGTCACCCCTATAAATCAGACTCCTTACAGTCCCTAACTTTTTTCCTCAGTTTTTTTTTCCTCAGACCTAAAACTGTTTGCCATCATCCTTCTTACTGTACACCAAGAAAAAGATGGCACAGAGCTGTAACATCACAGGTGTTCAGAAGCCTCCCTTAACCCCCAGGGCTTTTCTTCAAATCAATAGACTTGTTTCTTGTGTCCTCTCTTTGCTTCTTTCCGGGCAAGAAATGGGTGCAAGTTTTGCAAAGCGGTCAGCAGAAACAGATGTAGAGCCTTAAAATAATAAAAATAGTAATAGCAATAATACTACTACAACGGAGTAATATGCTTGAGCTTGCAGTTGCCAGCCAAGAAGGCCACGTGGGAAATCAACTCCTGCATTTTCCCGGCAAACAGACCCGCCCCACACTTTAGTGCCTCCCTGCTAAGCCTATTTATGAAAAGTAAAAAACAAAACCTCAACAAAGAAACCCAGAGATACAGCTCGAGAAGTTCTCAAAAGCGAGGTAATTATTCATGGCCAAGCTGAAAAAAAAAATCCTTGCCGGTAAACTTCTAACCGGCACACTTAGAAAACCCCAAGCCTCTTTTTGTAAATATTCATATCAAGGCTCCTTTTTCTGATAGAGTCAAACATGCTGTAGATTAGCCACCCCACAAAACGCATTTGGATCCCTCTTTTATTTCACCATTTGGTTTTCAGGAGCGCAGGTACAGGGATGGGGTGGGTCCTCCCAATGCCCTGCTGGTGTGGCAGGAGCCAGGCAGCTGTGCTGCGCCTCACCGACCGCCCGCTGGAGAGCCAGCCTGCCAAGATCATGAAGCTTTTTTTTCCCCAACGCCAAGCCTGGTGTTTCTTATTTAAATAATTTACCGCTAAAGTCCTCAAGTATCTGTCCCCTCTTGCTTTCCCTGACACTGGTGTGGCAGATGGCACAAATGGCTTGACATATGCTGGTTGCCTCAGCGCAGGGAAGGAAAGCGACACCATTGCAGGAACCCTCCGGAGCCCGGGCTCGCGGGCTGAGGAGAGCGAGGTCTGAATATTAAATGGTGAGGGTTTGGAGGACTTGATGTTCTTTGCGCTGTCTTTTGCCTCTCCTTTCTCAGACCCCCCTCTTCTGCCGACCCTCCACTCACACCCCCAACCCACCGGCTGGTAGATGTTTCCACCGGGCTGGAAGACACTGTGCGAAGCAGAACGGTTATTTCCAGTGTGTTATTCCAAATCCTTCCAGGAATATGGGTAAACAGGCTCTCCACTAATTTACAAACCGACTGCCTGCTTAAAACAAGTGGTTTTTGAAAGATTCCTTGAGCTAAAAGAACCTATACGAGTGTTGTTTAACGCACAGTAACACCACTGCAATTTATGTATATGATGGTAAGCTGTCCCTCCTCTTCCCTGAGAGTAAAGGGCAGCACAGCATCAGTGCCTTTGGCTACCTCTGCTTAATAAACTGAGTGGCAAATTCTCATCTAAGCTGCAGCTTCAGTGTCATCTGAAGAAGAACGAGTAGAAAAGAAACAGAAGCACCTTTGCGGTTAGCTAAAAAAGAAATAATTAATCGCACGTCAGTTTCCTGGTCAAAATTGACAAGACAACTGGCCAGAAATCTCTTTTGTTGCAAATGTTGCTAGTTTTGGGTTGTTTTGTTGTGGTTTCTTTTCCTTGGAAAACCAGATTCAGTGAAATGGAAGCGCCTCAAACAAACTTCTGAGTGGGAAGAGGAAGGTAGAAACTCAAGTTAGCAGTGTCCTGCCAACTCACCTGATGAGACGCTGAAAAACCCTGGCCTTCCTGGCAGCACAACTTTGGCTCGGTATTCAAGATCCTGGGGTTTTCCAGCTCCTTGCAAGGGAGTGAGGATGCAACAGGGTGGCTTTCCAGTGGTGATCCTAAGAGCTCTGGAGCCACAGCTGGCACCAGGACTTCCCAGGTGCACTAGGAGAAGCCAGGACTCTGATAAACTAGAAGTACAGAAATTGAGCTGCCAGTTCATACTTGTATTTTATTATTATTTTTTTTAACTGGGTATTTTCATTCTTTTGAAATCCTTCTTCCTAGAAGTTTTCTTCAAAAAGACAAATTGAAAATGACTGAATGAAATACAACATCCTACTATGAAAGCTGACAGTTAAAACCATAAGCAAATGCATTAGATTATATTTTGGCTATATTTGTGTGTATTCTCCACAAACAACCTAAACCAGCTTTCTGTTTTCGAAGAGCCTAGTGTTCAGTGATCCTGTTTTCTTGCAGATCTTAAGATTTCCAAAACAATTCACAAAAAAAAAAACAAACAAAAGGAAATAAATTTGTTCAGGCTTATATTGTAGCTTCTGTGTAGCTTTGCTGTGGAACATAATATTGGAAATACTATCAGGAGTATCTACAGCAGCAATGGGGTAATTTGAAATGTGAAAGAGGCAGAAGAGTACAGAAATATCTCTCCCCCTACTTACTTTGTCTACCTCTGGGAGTTTATATCTGTGTTAACACTGTATTAACAAAATCTTTGCAGCTACATTGACCTGCAAAGTAAAATATTTTAGGGAATCAGAGGTCATTTTGTTCCTCCAAGCATTTACATTAATTTTGCATTACGCATGCAACTCCACACGCTCCCATTTACTAGATACACAGTAAACTCTAATTGAAGTCAATAATATACATTAATAGCCTCCAACTGTATGTTTACTAAGGTATTCTCGAGTACCCGATGCATAGCATGAACATTTCACAAACCATTTCATCTCAATGTGAAGATGTGCATATTTTCCTGCCAGCATAAAGGCAAGCCCACAATACCAATATCTAACATACACATTGAGAGGACATTCTCTGTTTTCTAAATCTTGTCAGCACTCAGATGTTGGAAGGCATTGTGGGACTAACTGGATCATACTCTTCTAAAATTTTACCACCAAGTGGCCCGAAAGGTGATATTACTTTTCTTTCTTTCACTTTTTTTTTTTTTTCCTTTGATGGAAAGGCAAGGCTCCCCTGTTAAGTAACCTTTACCAGAGACTAATTCACTGGAAAATTGCTTCTCTACTGCTGGTTCTTTTTTCCCCCTGCATTGCATCCAATTGTCTCCAGTGGCAGATTGATGCACAAACATGACAGACGTGGTCAAGAATTACTTTACCTTTTCTGATTTCAAATTACATGTATTAAGCATTGTTCTGTATTACTTTTTTTTTAAATATTTGAAATATATTTTTCTAATACTAAAACCATCCCAAATCACGATTAGGAATATAAGTTTTGTCAATGCATATTTTTTCCCAGCTTAGTTATGATTCCCTAAGGTATGTAGTCAGTCACTGAGATAAGGAAGAGCTCCACATAACATAAAAGCTGAGAGGGGAAAAAAAAAGTCCTTTCAATTACTCTAGGAAGAAATGGGAAATTTCTTTGGATGATGAGAGGTGGGCCGATACCAAGGAATAGTGAAGTCCTTCTCAAATAATAACCACATTAGCAGCTTTCCCCAACATCTCAAGATCTTCTCTACTCATCTGTGTATCAATGTGCCACAGTTCTTGCCACAAATGAGACAATACAGTTTCGAGGGAGTCTTTGATTAAGCTACAGACAACACATCACTGAAACCATCACCAGTGTTACTGCGGGACAGCATCTCCAAACCAAATTGACACTGAAATGGATGACCTTTGTCTAACGAGAAGCTAGACACTTGCATCCCCCATTGGATTTGTATGCATTTTTGTGTCACATAACTGACAAACTGGGAAGAAACTGTGTTACAGTGGTAAAGCCTATTATTTTCTCAAACAAGTTACAACACAAGTGACTACAAGACTGTGTGCAAAAATGCACTTTGAACAGAATAAAGAGCACATATTGCTTACCTCTCAAGCAACAAGAAAGCATCTAAATAAGAGCAGCTTAACAGAAGTCATTTAAGTAAATTCCTTTCAGCAACACCACTTGAATTATCATTGGAAAAAATAAAAAAAAATTATAAATACAAAATAAAAATAAAAAATTAGTGCAACTGATGTGCTGTCTCTTTCAATGAAATTTTCGTTTGCCAGTCATTATTATTTGGTGGAAGACTAAATTATTTGCTGCTTGTCAGTGAGGGGCAGAGTGTAGACGAAATGTAAGAAGTTGACAAGTTAGATGATAGAAATGAATAAAATTTATGTTCTTATGAACCTAATGGCAAGTAATTATCTCTGAACCGGCAGTAGAAATGTGCTTTTTCATCATGAATACCTGACATGTATTAGAAATTTCCAGAAGACATATTATTTATACAGTAAAGCAACAGAGTGGAAAACTTGTTAAATATATGGCTTCTGCATCCAGCATTTAATAGAAAAGTTTAATTGAGTAGTGATCCTTTCAGAAAATTTTTATGCCAGGCTATAAGGCAGATGCTAAAAAAACAACAACAAAAAAATATCC